>NW_003852432.1:3117366-3145176 GCF_000181295.1 Otolemur garnettii
AGAATAGTTAAAGAAGGTGTAAGAAATGGGGAGAAACACCATTTTCCTAGAATTGATATCCTAGCTGAGTTTTTTAGAATTTAACAATAATACTTTAATGTTTTTAATAAAATTTTAAATCTCTTAGTATTTTTTTTTTTTTTAAGAAAAATAGTATTATGTTGAGGACACCCAAAGAGAGCTCTGATGACAAATAGAACTTTGAAAATATCTGGATGAAAATTCAATTCAATTCAATTCAGTGAACCCTAAAGCCAATTGCAGGCTGGACTGTGTTGTATAAACCCTGGACATTTGGCAATTCTTCTGTATAGATAAATATTCAGGGTTTCTCATGCTGTCAAAGTTGAAACTGACTTCTCTAGATTCTATGGCTAAAACCAAAATAAAAAAAAATCATATGTTCTAAAGAGTAAAGTGATACTATGCAGCCATAAAAAAAGATGGAAATTTCACATCTTTTATGTTTACCTGGATGGATCTGGAACATATTCTTCTTAGTAAAGTATCTCAAGAATGGGAAAAAAAGTATCCAATGTACTCAATACTACTATGAAATCAATATATAACCACCTACACACTCATAGGAATGGTAAAACATAACTATAGTCCAGAAATTAGAAAGGAAGAGGAGAGAGGGGAGGGGAGGGGATATGGAAGGAGGGAAGGTATTCGGGGGGACCGTGTTCATGATGCAATGGTACATTTCAAAACTATTTAGAAATGAGTATAACTGTGATGGATGTGTTACTTAGTTCAATGTAAACATTTCACATTGTATATCAAAGCAGTACTCTAAACCCCATAAATGCATCAATGTACAATGTTATGATTTAATAAAAAATAATTAATTTTAAAAATAAAATAAAATTTGATTATGAAAGGAAAAAAATAAAGAGTAAAGTGGAAATCAACACTGAGATTAAGAGTTATGGATACTACTAAGCTACTTTACAAAGACCAAAACCAGTTGCCCTTAAAAAAAGTTTTATTTGGGAAGTGCCTGTGGCTCAGTGAGTAGGGCACCGGCCCCCTATACCGAGGGTGGTGGGTTCAAACCCAGCCCCAGCCAAACTGCAACAAAAAAATAGCCAGGTGTCATGGTGGGCTCCTGTAGTCCCAGCTACCTGGGAGGCTGAGGCAAGAGAATCAGCTAAGCCCAAGACATGGAGGTTGCTGTGAGCTGTGATGTTACAGCACTCTACTGAGGGCAGCAGAGTGAGACACTGTCTCTAAAAAAATTAAAAGTTTTATTTGAAATCATAAAGCCCTGAAATTCATCTCTAAACAGTGTTTTAGTTTGGTAGATAATGATGACTACTGTCTTCTCAATGGACATTCATCTAGACCACCATTCCTAGACACCTTCATAACTAGGATACTGTATTTGGTCGAGCTCTTGCTGAAGGAAGATAAACAGAAGAGGTGTGTTCCACTTCCATTCCCAGCCCATCCTCTCCACCAAACTCTTTCAGCCTTCTGTCTGGCTTGGATGGAGATGTCCTGTGTAACCTTAAATATCAAAGATTGAAGGGATCAAACCCTCAGTCATCTTGAGTCCTTCAATGATGTCATGAAGGACAAATGATCCCAACCTGTAATATAACTTGAAATATGTTTGTTCTGAGATATAACATATATGACCTAGTTAGCACAGCAGCCTAAGATATCCCAATGAATACAGTATATATGATATTTTATTTTTTAAAAAGTTATAAAATAGAAATTATATATTTAAAAGTTGTCTTACCTCAGACTCACCAGAAAATAATAGAAACAAAACAAAACACCTCTATTTCCTGAGTGTAGGAATGGTCTAAAAGAGCTTATTGTCCCTATTTTTCCTGTGACCTCACCTAAGATAGTTCACCTTTCTGAGTTATTAAATGCTTATAAGTCATTCTCTTAATCAATGGCGAGTATCTTAATTTTAGGCAGAAAAATCTCATATGGCAATATCTCAGGTGTATTCCTTACAAATTACTCCCATTTCAACAATCATAAACTTTGAACTATAAAATAGAAAAAACAATAAAAGTAAAACATGAAATTCCATTTGCCTGTTCAGATGTAGTTTGTATTTTACTTAGCTTTTATGTTCTGGAAGTTGAAAATATAACAACATTGTCTAATTTAAGATGATCCAAATAAATTTTGAAAATAAGAACTTTATGAAACCTTTTTAGTTTTCTTTGTGATTCAATAAATATTTTTCTCATTAGTTTTTTATTTAACAATTATTTCTTATCTTATGAAGTAATGTTGGCTGCAAAGGAAATACTATGTAGAGAAATCATTGTTTTTAAGGTGACTATAATATAAATCTTTTTAGGGACTTGCTAGCTTATGGATTCTAGATAAGATTTTCTTCTTAGTTTGTGGCAATTAATCATTTTAAGCAAACAAACAGAAGGTCCTCATTTCTTCTGCTGTCACGTCTCTGAGAGTTGTCAAAGGTAAACTGTTCAGGAGGGATCTGCATCTATAAGTATTAGATGGTTAAAAATTGGCACATGGCTACAACATGGTCTCCAGTATTTACAGCCCTTTCAGCATGAATCCACCACTCTCTGTCCTCTTACATTGACGTCACTTCTATTGGTTTACCATATTCATTAATGATGCGGATGAAGCCACTAGTGGTTTTTGCAAACTCTTAAATGCCTATTGGTCCTGGGATGGCTACTGTCCTGCAATCACCACGATATCGCATTTTATAATTATTACTTTTACACATAATGATATAATAATTTATATTAAAATTCTCAGAAAACCAACAAGTTTTTAAAAATGTATAAAAACTTCATGGCTAACCCTGAAAGGATAATAGTGATGATGATGATGATGATGATTCACAAATAATAAAAAGAACAAATCGATGGAATTAAAATATTACACAATTGTCACATCGGAATCTAACTTAAAGGAAGGGGGAACAATTAGAAGACTATGCACTAACTTTGTTACTGGCTACCGGTTACATAATGGGTTTTGTGAGTGTACACCTTATCCATGAAATTTAATACTAAAGCCAGAATTATTTTAGTTAATTAGGAAACGTCATCTTCGATGTGAGAATAACATGGCAAACCCAAAAGTTCTAACAAGAGATCTTGTATTGCTCAAATTCACCTAAGCAGAGAATGACAGTTTCCTGACTTAGATAATTATACATATGTGTATATCTAATTGTGTCCATACATGCACACACCCCCTCTGCCTCAGCCTGCGGGTACCCAGGACTACAGGCACGTGTCACTGCACTGGACTGACTTAGATAACTTAATCACTCACCCGTTTCAAGGAAAATGGGTAAGTTTGATCCTTTCAGTATCTCATTACTGAGGCTACAAAAGAGAGTCTAGGGAAAATTCTCAAATTCTAAGCAAACTTTTAATGAAACTCACACACTTAAGTAAAATTCTCTCATTCATTGAAAACCATAGTTCTAATGTTAGTGTTGGCTTGATTTTTTAAGTTATGGAAATGAAGATATGATTCCAAATGACCTGCCATTTAATTTTTCACTTTTCTTTCTTTCTTTCTTTCTTTTTTTCTTTTCTTTTCTTTTTTTTTTTTTTTTTGAGACAGACTCTCATTAAGTCTCCCTCAACAGAGTGCTGTGACATCACAGCTCACAGCAACCTCAAATTCTTGGGCTTAAGTGATTATCTTGCCTTAGCCTCCCAAGTCGCTGGAACTACACCATAATGCCGGGCTATTTTTTTGTTGCAGCTGTCATTGTTGTTTAGCTGGCCTGAGCTAGATTCGAACCCACAAGCCTTCGTGTATGTGGCTGGTGCTGTAACCACTGTGCTAAGGGTACCAAACCAGCCAGACAATTTTTCAATATGCAGTATTTCCATAAAATGGTACATTTCACCTGGAAGTATATGTTTAAGTTAAAATTTTCTTATTTTGTGCAATAGACAAGAACAATAATACCACTACAAATTCAATTCACGAATGGCCTTTATTGCAGCAGCCATGGATCAAACAAATATTTTATTCTTTAAGCAGGTGGCTGAATATGTGTTTTATGATAATATTACTGTAGTACAGTAATAAGAGGAGTATAATCATTGCACAAACACCACTTTTACTTTCTCTCAATCATGAAAACTTGTACTTTTTGTTCCTTTTAGGTCTTTCTTTTTCTTGTGGTACAATAACTATTTCCATCATTTATATACCAACGAGTAAATGCAGTTTAGCATTTTTTCTTCAAATTCTATTTTTGCCTAGGCAACCACTGAGAAGCCAATTCAATGTTTTGGTGAGGTAGAGATGTGATTAAGTATTTCTAAGAGAACACAAACACAAATGTCAGAATGGGATATTTGGTGTACGCCTGGCAAAGTCTTTATATCCAGAATATATAAAATGGTGCCTCAAATTGAAAAGAAAAAGAAAGTAAATGACCCATTAGAAAAATGGACTAATTCAGGCACTTCCTGAGAGAAGATAATTTGGATAAATGACCAATAAACATATGGGCACAACTTCGTTAGTTCTCAGGAGAATAAAATGAGATACTACTAAATAACCAGATGGCAAAATTTAAAGATAGTGACAATTACATTGGGTCTATATGGTGCAACTAGAATTATCATAGAGTGCTATTTGAGCATATATTTGACAAGTTCTGTTTTTCAGTATGTAGCTGAAGTTGGCTACATGGTTAATTTATGACCCAGCCACCCACTGTTTAGCAATATGCTCAAGAGAAATGTTAGATGTATTCACTAACACTCATAACCAAGACAATTCATAGCAGAGCTTTTATAGAGTCTCCTCTGAGTAACGGCCCATATGTTAATCAACAGTTGAATGGATTAATAAATGTGGAAATACAGGCAGTCTCCGGGTTAAGAATGAGATGGGTTTTGTAGATTGGTTGTTAAGGTGAATCTGTATGTAAGTTGAAATGGGTATGTTTATCCATTACCTTTAATAGCCTTCATTCACATGAGTTGTAGGTAAGCTGGATGTCTGTAACTCTGGTACTTACCGCAAGAGCCCCCATTCATAAATGTGAGTTGAACATAAGTAGGATGTTTGTAACTTGGGGGCTGCCTGTAGTTATTGATAAAGCTGACTTCAATACAGCAGGAAAAGGAGTAGGCACAAAGATTGTGGAGGGCTGATAATCTGTTTTCAATTTGAAGAGTAAGGTGGAAACTTTATGTATTGATTTTGCTTTCTTCCTATATGTTCTTCATAGTTTTGTTATGGACTATCCTTGAAATATCTGTGCTTAAAGTTTCTTTAACTTGTGCCTACCACTTCTCTAAGGAATCAGGGAATCACCATTTTTGATAAGTGGTATAATCTCCCCTAGTTGGAGTTGAGATGGGTACTTGACAGTAGCATTAAATTCACCTTAGAGAGAAAAAGCCTTCCTATTGGAGGTGAAGAAACAGATCTCTGTTTTGTCCATTCTATATAGACAATTACAATAATGGCTCCTTACCATTTAATAATTTAATCACTTAGTTTCCAGAATTGTCTTTTTTTTTTTTTTTGACACTGTGACTTCTAGTTATTCCCTTCTTAACATTGTTATAGACTTATCCCCATGACTCCAGGACTTGTGAGGCCGACAGCTTATACACTTGGATGCATGCTCTAAAAAAATTACAAAATTATGAATGCAGATTGGGATATGCAAGTGGTAAGGGCCCAGCAAATGAAGCACAGAACTTATGCTTCAATAGCCTCAGGTTAAAGCTACCTCTGCCACAGGGTTTTGTACGCTGGTTCTAGCGTAGAAAATTCCTTACCTGAACGTTCTGATGATTATTTCTGTGGTTAGCCCTAAATTTTGTTTTTGTCATACTGGAATTCTAAGCATAGATTGTCTTATTAAAAAGAAGAGAACAACCACCATATTCCTCTTTCTTATTGAGATCTACAGTTTGGTGTTCCTAATAGAATGTTCTTCTCATCCCTGAGTGCCCATTTATTTAAGGTCTGTAGGACTTTGCACTGGTAATTTTCTCTAAAATATCTCTCCTCCGTGGTAAACAAAGGGATTCTCATAAATTCTTTAAAGTTCACTTTAACCACAACTCCCTGAGTCAGGATCAATACTGTGGAGTGCTAATTACACTGTCCTGCATGCCTGTACTATAGCACCCACCTCATGGTGTTATTTGTTTTCTTATGTTTCTCACACATTGAACAGTACTTTTTTCAAACTACTTTACCTATGTCCTTATCCAATTACCTCACAATATGAGGCTCATACTATGTCACTATGTATGTCCATTGACTCCCTGAATCTTCAATTCATTAAGAATTTATAAAGCATATTTTTGGTGAAAAATTATGAAGGTACTGTAAAACATGCCCATTGATCTTGATGATTTTTGTTCTATTTTGGGCTGTTCCTGTAAACCATGTGTGTGTGTCGTGTACACGTGTGACCACCTATGTTTTACTGTATGATTGCTACTTTGTGGAAGATTATTTGGAAGCTTTAGTATCTATTTTCTAAAAAAAGGTTGAAATAATATATGACAATCTTGAATGGAAGAATATTTGTAAATAACCTACCCCAGTCTGTCTTCTCACTCCCAAATTCTGTCCTACAACATTTAATCAAGGAAAAGAAAAAGGATTGGTTGCCTAAGCCACTGCAGATCACCTTGAACAAAACCACATTCCAATTGTTCTAGACAAAAACACAGCATCAGTTACGCTTAAGAAACCAAAGATAAGCCATCCTGAATTAATATATAATAAAGGAAATGGTAATTATTTGATCCAAAGGGTTCCTGAATGCCGCAGGTCTAATGTCTTTTGGAATACTTCATGCTGCGAACAGTATTTACTGAAAAGAATACGAAAAGAAGCCATGTTGAGGGCTCTGGGGTTTTAAGAATGAATGAATTGAATGCTTTGTTCCTCCAGTTCAGTGGCCAGAGCTGGCTCAGTTGCCTTTGAAAGTGTGCCATATTTATTAGAAACATTATGGAGAGAATCAAATGCAACTGTCACAACTCTAGTCACCTCCTAAAATACAGCTGGAAATCAACAACTGAATAATTCTTAGCTGAGTGTTGTCAAGAGAGGTAAACAAGGTTTCAATTCTCTATGCAACAATGATCCTTTCATACAAACCTTTTATTAGCTTTTATTCACAAAAACCAAACAGCCAGTTTAGTCATTTTTCTCAGTTTAGATTTTTAAATATGCTGCAATATAAGGGAATCAGGCAGATTTCCTTCCTTGACAGAAATAGATGACACAGTAGATGTCCTTGGGCATATTCCAGGGACTCCTGAAATCACATTCTAGCTTAGTGACATAAAATCATTCTGATTTCAATGGAAGAGCCAAAAAATGATACCTGCCTGAGTAGTTCCTTAAGTACAACTCGTCCAGAAGCTAATCTATGTTATTACTGCTCTGAGCACGTAGGGGTGCTTTGGATCAAAATTATTCAGGCTATGTTTAGTTGTAGGACACAGTCTATCAAACTACTTACTGCTTGAATGAGTGTTAACTTAGTTTCAAATAAAAATGCTAACTAATTTCAAGTTAAAAAAAAGATTGATATAAATTAGACACCTGTTTCAGGAGTATAAAACAGATCATTAGTAAAATATTTTTATATCTAAACTGAACCTTGTATTAATTGTAACTATTTCTCAAATACCAATTTCAATCCTACTTTTCGTCAAAATATTTTCTGATGCACTAATCCTCACTAACCAATTCTTTTTGGGTATTATCATATTAGTTAATGTTTTTACACATAAATCCTATGTTGTTTGAATGATAGTTCAACAATTTACTCATCATAATTGAGAAATATTTTTGACTTTATATCACATTTTCTCCAGAAGATCTTATGCTCCTGAACACTTGGCTAAAAGTAAGAAATAGACCTGCCCTTTATAACTCTAATTGAATCTATATTCTCTTTTCACAAAACAAAAAATTTACTTAAAGCTGTCAGCCAAATTTTCCACTGCACAAACATCTGAATTAACATACTGAGTTAACATAATTAAGATACTGCGTTAATGGAGAACTTTTAGTGCCCCAAATTCCAAAGTGCTTTTTAGAAAAGCTGGTTTCATTCTATCATTGCAGAATTTTCAGCAGGGTGAGTTACCACATCCACTAGACCAAAATGTTTCTGCCTCCACTTTGAATTATTTAATGCCGTTTCATTACTTATTACAAATGAATATGAAGTCTTTCTGTCTCATGCACATAATTATATTTTCCTTGTCTTTTAAAAAATATTCATTACCTTCTGTTAGGACATCAGAGTTCAAGATATTTGGAAATCAACATCCTAGTGATGTAAATAAGTATTGATATGTGTCAGTACCCTTGTTTAAAAATAAGGATATTGGGTAGAGTTGAGTTTAAGATTTAATACCCATGATTCAGTGATTGAGACCTTTGGTGAAAGTGGACCAAACAGATATAGCTATGACTATGGCAAATGAGGAAAGCTAAGATTGATAGAGAAAGTAGTTTCTTATTCAACATTTACTAGGGAAAAGCCACTATTCTAGGTACAGAGGGGAATTGTAGATATGCACTATGCTTGGCATATTCTTATAACCAACAGTTAAAACTTATGTAAATGTCAACATTTACAAAGGCAAATGAGATAGTCTAATGATTTCAGTCTATTTGGCTTGTTATAGGGATCAAGCAACTTGCACTGTAATAGCTAGATGTGCTTTCTGTGAAACTTGCATGAAGTATTGATAAACACATTCCTAGTTCATACCTGAGTTATAGTTCTGGGTTCACCCTTACGTAGCTATGTGCTCTTGGACAAGTTCCTTAAACTACCTGACTTCAGTTTAATAAATATTTTAAAAAGGCAGTCACCTAGTCTTGACTTTAATATTATTCAGTGGTAATTGAGACACAAAACTCAGCATTAAATTGTATGCCAGGACCACATGTGGGTTAAAGTAAGAATCCATTTGGACATGAGCATACCAGCACCTATAAAACAACACTGCTCTAATGTGGTAAACCAAGTTTCTGGATTTTCATTAGGTTTTGCTGATATTAGATGCCATTACTTATTTAGAAAGTTTCTTATTTAGGAAAACTGAATGATAGAGCGAATGAAGCCAGGCAAGTTGACTTTTATTTAAATAGTACAATATTACGTATTATTGGCAAATAATACAGAGGTTGCCTCTCTAAACAGATTAATATGTGAGCCTAGTTTATTTGGCATATTTAGAAACACATACAATTTTTGCTCTTATTTTTAAGAATATATCCTTTAAAAGATATATCCTAAATACAATTAAGACTATTTCCAGCCTGATCTAGTAACAAGTTGTAAATATATCTTAAGCCAAAATAAATTATTCATTTTATTTACAAAATGATGTTTATAATTTCATGCATACATTTTCTATGCAAAATTATTTGGAAACATTCCTTTGTCAGATAAACTACTACGGAGACCTCAGGTTAGCGTGGACAAATTTGACAATTCTTTCACTGTGTAAGAAAAATATCAGAAGATATATGTTATTTTTTCACAGAAACATTCTAAATATTATACATGTTCTCTCTGAGGAGATATACTGAAGCAAAAAATTAATGTTAGAAAGATTATAATTTGTTTAAATGTCATATATTTTGGCTATCATTTCACTTTACATGTCACAAATGCATTTTGGGGGTAGAAAAATATTTTTTTTCAACAACTATTTCAATCTATGGCTATTTATATCTTAGAGAGCATCTATAATACCCTATTTAAGAGTTTATCAATATCTTGTGTCTATAAAATGCTACTATTAAGAAAGGAAATACCAAAATATCTAAATTTTATATACATGCTAAATAATATAATTTTCAAGATTGTATGAGCCTTTGAACATTTTAGTTTGGATAAATATTTACATATGATAATTTCTTAGATGTTTTTCTTTTTAGGTATTCTCTTTTACCCTATAGAATTATTTCAAAATACGTAATATTATACTATTTAAATAAAAGTCAATTTAACATATGTTAACTCCAAATTGGATGGGAATTTTTATTTTTATCATTGGAATTACTCAGAAAGAAAAATAGTTGCATATTAATGGGGAATTAACATTTTTATTACTAATAGTTAAAAATATAGAATATTCATTCTAATTAACAATGTTTTTTATTTTTATTTTTTTGAGACTGAGTCTTAAGCTGTTGCCCTTGGTAGAGTGCTGTGACGTCATAGCTCGCAGCAACCTCAAACTCTTGGGCTTAAGCGGTTCTCTTGCCTCAGACTCCCAAGTAGATGGGACTACAGGTGCTTGCCACATCAGGCTATTTCTTTTCTCTTGCAGTTGTCTTTGTTGTTTTAGTTAGCTAACTTACAATTTGATTGGTTTGATGGAACCATGTCAGATTGTATATAAAAAAAAATCAGCACATTGTACCCCATATATGCATGAATGTATTCATGATCTATGTGTATTTGACTTGACAAAACTAAAGAAAAAAAGGTAACTTGCCAAACTATAGCTCAATACAAATTTTTTAATCATCACGGTTTTAAAAATATTTCAAAGAGAATCTTTTTAAGTGAAAACATATACTAACACTATGCATCTTTTCAAATAACAGAATGTTACAACTTTTTTATATGCATTAGTCTTACAAGTCTATTGTATGCAAAGTTGGAATACATCACTCAAATCTAACTCAAGAGGAAATATTGAGCAAGTACCATGACTTTGTACTCCATGGGAATTCTCAACTGCCTCATATTTTGTTCTGTTTCACTCTCTCATCATTCTTTAAATATTGGAGAACAAAAAGCAGAATTATACCACAATCTAATTCATCAAATAGATTCAGTCATTAAATAAATGGTTGAAATGTTCTGCTCACAGAATGTGTATGACTTTGCTATAATTGTTGTAACGAAGAACAAATGGGCTAGGTATCACAGGCAATGCAAATTTATTGTCTCATAGTTGTGGAACCTACAAGTCCAAAATGAAAATATTGGCAGGATTAATTCCTTCTGAACGTGGAGTGGACCTTATGGATGTTTAACTTCTCCCTACCTTCCCTCATCTTATCTTCTGTGTGTATCTCTGTGTCTAAGATTTTACTTGACTACCTCTGTAAAAACTCTATCTCCAAAAAAGACCACGTTCTGAACTATGGGGATAAGGACTTAAGCATATGAATTTTGTGGCATACTATATAAAACAGTGCTTGAGATTGATATTTTGACTTATTTTATATTAAAATTTCATTACGTATAGGCACAAATGAAATGTCCATGAGAAATAAACGTATTTCCTCTGGGAGCCATCAATACTGTTGTCAATATTGTTATTAAATAAGATAGTAGATATTATTTTCTCTTACTGAGTGCGATGGCTAATTTCATGTGTCAAATTGGCTAGGCTATAATGCCCAATTGTCTGGCAAAACACTGGCCTATGAGATGCTTCTGTGCAGATACTTGTGAGTGTGATTTACCATTCACAATAAATGACTTTAAGTAAGGCAAATTACCCTTCCTTAAGAAGGGCGTCTCATTCAATTGTTGAAGGCCTTAAGACCTAAGACACAGGTTGGCTGAGGAAGAAGCAATTCTGCTTCATGACTGCAGTACAGAAACTGCCTGGATTTCTCAGCATTCTGGCTTATCCTGCAGATTTTCAACTCTACACTGTGACATCAAATCATACCTGAATTTCAGCCTCCTGCAGTGTCCTACAACTTTCAAACATCCCAGCTCACACAGCCACATGTGCCAATTCCTTAAATCTCTCTCTCTCTCTCTCTCTCTCTCTCTCTCTCTCCCCCTGCCTGCCAATTTAATGGAAGGGGAAAGAGAGAACTCTGGTTAAGGCATTTATAAACTTATTATCAATCATATATTATATATATTCAATATTAATTTCATACTAGTGAACACAGAATAGACTGTATTATAGTAACAAATAATACCAAATCAGGAGCTTAAGAAAACAAAGGATTAAATCTGTTTCTATATCTAACTTATCCATTTTGGATTGGCAGTATCTCTGCTCCACACCAAGATCCTTTATACTGTAATTCTTCATCTGCTTTTATTAATAAATGCTTTTGTTCACAAAACACACGCACTGCTTTTAGTTATAACTCCATGTCTGGCACTAGTCACATGGCCCTACCTTACTGTAATGGGGCTGGGAAATGAGACTATCCATGAGTTTAGGAGAAAATGCATAATAAATATTTGTGAATGCTGGTAATGCCTACCACAAAATGTGATGAAAAACAAAGAAAGCAATAGAACTGCTCAGAAAAGTCTCTCTTTATGAACACTGCCTGGTATTTATCTTCCCGCATTCATTTATACAATTTCATTATTAATATTTCTACTTTTAAAGGTGATAGTCCTGTTATTTTTTTGCATATGCTTTATTTCTTCTTGGCAGAATGCCAGTGCAAAATAATGATTGAGGGAAGTTGCTTTGAAATATAGTCCTGGAGTTGAGTTTTAGCTTTGCCCTGTGATTCTAAGGCACACATTTAGCTGTGCCTTAGATTCTAAAATATGATCTTTAGACTCAATACCAATATCTGTTTCAGGATACATAAAAAATAAAAGGCATATACTATGTAAAGAGCACAGGATAACTATGCCTTATACATAAGTAATAATAAGTAAGTTATTACCCTATTATGTTACCATTGAGTTATGTTGATTTTTTAAACTAATTTTAACATAGTGTTTCATCACAGTAGGAGTTTACTCAGGCCCTGCTAAATGAAAGGACGCCACTGACATGGTGCGTCTCTCACACTTTATTACTTTCTGTATTTCTACATCTTAGTATCCACACTTCTGCTACAAGACTAAATGCTCAGGCCATTCTTATGGAGAGCACATTATCTTATATTCTTTTATAATTTTAATAATTTGACAACTTTTTATTTTAAGTATACTACCTATTTATAAATGCCTAAGTTGGATATGCGAACTGGTAACCTTTTGGAAGAACAAGAGCTAATTTTCTGAAAATGTGGAATTCTTCTATGAGGTTAATTAATTATGCAATGCTGTTCTAATTTTATATTCTATGACTTTTATTTTGGTAATTTTGTCTTTTAAGAAATGTAGTTGTTTTCGGGCAGTGCCTGTGGCTCAAAGGAGCAGGGCGCTGGCCCCATATGTTGGAATTGATGGGTTCAAACCCAGCCCCAGCCAAAAAAAGAAAAAAGAAAAAAAAAGAAATGTAGTCATTTTCAAAAAGTATATTCACCATTGATTAATGGTGAAATGTGGCTTTGGAGTTGTCTAACCATGAATTTTACTGCAAAGTTGGAATATTAGTTATGAACTAAGATTTTGACCTTTCTGATATACACTTTAAAAAAAAATAAGGATAGTTACTTATGTCTTTCAAGGCTTGAAAATTTAAAAAAATGTCAATATTTGCAAATCAGTTAAGAAGATAAATGGAAATTTAGTCTGAGGTATATGTATTGTGAATGCAATGTGTATGTGGTGGGAAGGGTTAGGGGTATGTAGGGATAAGGCACAAAACACAGGAGATTAAGAAGAAAAGATCATGCATTAAAAATCTGACAAACCAATGTGTAAAATAAGAGTAGCAATACAATTGCCTATGGGGGCCACGAAAATAAACGCCAATGATTAAAAGGCAGGGTTTACTTCATAAAGCCATTTCAGCTAGGATTCTGACAAAGACACAAGTTATTTATTCAAACCAGGCATGAAATTTTTTAATTATTTCAAGAAAATTCATATATATATATATATATTTTAATATGTAATGTATGATGTATAACATATTATATATATACATATATAAATTTTCTTGAAATCTATAGTCTTTTTATTTGGTTTAGTTTTTATTTTCCCAATTATACACAAAAATACAAGAAGTATTTCAATTTTTCTTTTAACTCAATATTAAAATAAAAATACTACACATGTCATGATAAGTGGCACAGGGTGATTTGAATCTAAATATAATAGATGGTGGCAAGCTCTAGAATGTGCTCAGTGCAAAATGGAAATCCTCAGCTGAACTCCATCCAGTCATTTGAAAGATAGTCTCATTTTTTTAAAGGAGAAGTGGGAGAGCCATATTTCCACATACAAATCTTATAATTTCCATGCGTTGGTAACTATTTGCACTTTTAAACACTGGCTATATGAACACTTTGTAGAGAATAAAATTAAATATATTTTAGGGGTAAATATGGCTGGTGATTTGTCAGTCTGTGAAAATAATTAGAGAGGAAATATGTAATTGTCTACAAGAATTATTTTGAACCATTTAAATCAGCCTGCCCAGAATGTGATGTGTGCCATTACATGGAGGCCTGGTACTGCCTTTCCTGAATTACTAGCCTGGGATTTCTACTAGGATCTTGCTAGGTTAGGTCTCTCTAGAGCAGTGGTTCCCAACCATCCTAATGCCACAACCCTTTAATATAGTTCGTCATGTTGTGTTGACCCCCCAAATAAAATTATTTTTGTTGCTATTATATAAAGGATAAGAAGAATCTATTGTTTCAGCCCATTCTACCTATTCTATGGCAGGGAATAAAACATTGGAGGCGCCTGTGCAGTTCACAGTCCAGAGGCATAGGTCCACTAAATGTCAGACCCAATCAGAGGTCTATAGAACACTTCCCCTCCTCCCACACCTTACCACTGCATTGCTAAAACCCTATTTACTAGAATTCCTCTCACCCAGTACACCACCTCTGACTTTCAACTAAAAATTGTACAAGATATCTTGAAAGGCAAAAAAAAAAAAATCACAGTTTGAAGCATCAGAATCACATTCATATGTGGCCAGAATATTGGAACTGATGGATAATGTAAGCAAAGAGGAAATGACCTACTGTCTACAGGAAGTAATCAAGTTATCTAGGGCAAATGTAGGGTTCATTCCCTTTGTTTACCATTTCTCAGCTATTCCCACCATACTCTGCCTGCTGTCCAAGGTCTAAAAACCATTGTTAAATTAATTTTCTCCTATTGTTATAGTTATTTGAGACAGGAAAATAAATATGTTTTTTTTACTACATTGTGCTCTGAAACAGAAGAATTTACTTATAATTTTCTCAGTTTTCACAAAGAATAATTTCCACATGGATAATTTGAAACTACATATAAAATCCAGACCCTGCTTTAAATTTGAAACTACATATAAAATCCAGACCCTGTGAAAGAACAGTTCTCAATAAGAACTGTTAATTTGAGTGAAAAAGAATCTAATTCAAAATTTTAATTTTGTCTCTCAATTCTGCTTACATTTTAATGAGGAAACTCATGAGTAGTAAAATACATACAGACTTATGAAAGAGGGTATCTAACTATATTGACTATAGTCTCTTCTTCTAGAAACTTCTATTTTGCCATACTATTCCTCTTCCATCTCAATTCGCCTGAAACACTTCTTATTGTTGACAAAATAGGAACAATATTAGTCATAAAAGCAGCTTTTAATTGTTTGAATGCTACAGAAGGTAAAATTTAATTGCTGGAATTTGGAGGTCTAACCAAATCAACATTTTGGTGCTATTAATTTGATTATAGAATAGTGTTAATAGACATATACCCCTAAAGTATTTATTGTACATAATCATCACCACATATGACTTTATTGACTAGCATTTTAATCTTCCTAGTGCCAGAAGACTGAGCTTAGAGTATGAAAGCACAGATCTTATCCACATTATACTATCATCATGTGGTTGTGATTATCAAATGGCCTCAAATGTGTTTATGCTATAGAAATACCATAATTTATGATAAGCAAGATCTGCCAACAACAAATGGATATTAATGGCACAAAGAAACAAATAAAACCAAAAGACTGGGATGTCCCTCTTAACACCAGGGGCTACAGCACAACATACTGGGTTCATTGGTCTACAGAGTAATATGATATTCATTGTTTGAGGAAGACACGTGATGTGATTCGTCACTACAGGAAAGGAGACCTGCTCAGTGTATTTCACCATCCCTGCTTAAAGGACACAATCACAATTCTCTAAATCTCTATGATAGCAAAACTTTGTCTCTTCTGGAATCATTTTCATTCAGATTATTAAGTTTAGACACTTCATATCAATCCCATTTACTCTCATTTATCATCATTATAGTCATCTATAACCTCATTCTTTAAGCCATAATGCTGAAAGACAATGTACCTAAAAGTATCTAGATCATAATTGGCATATCATTTTTCCTTGGTATTGAAGTCATTCCTTTGTAACTCATTTGTCATACTGGTGGAATTGTGATACTCTAAAGTTCTTAAAGGTGGTATTGAAAAACATCAATATTTTCTTTGCAATATATCTTATTATGTATAATGGAATTTATATCGTTTGTTTAGGTCAAATATGCTACACTACTGTGGTCAAAACTAGCTAACATGTGTCACAGAATGTTGCTCACTACTGGCTGCCTGACAAATGGCCATCCACCCATGCTCTTACATCTTGTCTAATTCATTGTAATTGCCAAATTGCCCATAGACAGATTCAATAGCTTCCCATATGAGATGTAAATGATCTGAGTATTGTTTGACAGACATGAATTGAGGACACATTCTAATTTCCTAAGGAATTCATTGATCCCAAACAAATTCCTTTGAATAATTTTTATGATAGATTTGTAATGACCCTGTACTGTGAGATAAGGAGTTGTGCAAAAAGGTATTGAAAAAAATCTTATTTTCTTTGGAAGAAAAGTAAATTTAACTTTTAAGAATTTCCAAGAGTTTGACAATAGCTAAAACTATTGAAATGATTACAATTTCTCCAAAAGATAGCATTTATTTGCAATCAAGCACAATAAGTAACATTTATGTAAGCTAATTTGTATGTCCATGTAAAACTAATTATCATAAATAATAAAGCTAAGTAATGAGACTTTGATGATATATCTCTATTTTAAATATCACTAAATTTTTTGTTTATCCTAGGAAGTTTGGGGTCTAAAAGATAGAATTAAATGCCTCTATGGATTATGGCAGGAAATTTCCAAGATTCTGAAGAAAGCATTGCTTGCCTGAGGAGACTAGGGCATCAGGAAGAGACAGAAAAATAGGACAAAGTTTAGATTGAAAGTAAAAAATAAGGATGAATAAGGTCAAGGGGAGGTGAGAATCTATGAGATACTTTTAACATCCAAGTAGAGATATTCACAAGGCAATTCGATACATGTACCAGGATACAAAGGGAAGGAGAGAAATCTATTTCTTGCTGTTATGGAATCTGTAGGGAAGGGAAAAGGAAGTAAGCATGCTTGTTTATAACTTTAATAAATTTTCAAGTGCTATAGGAACATATAACAGGAGAAATAACTTTAGCCTAGTGGGTCAAGGCAGGCTTACCAGAGGAAACGACGCTCAAGCTATAAATTAGTAAGTTAATGACTATTAGCCAGGTGGAAGAAAGAATGCTCTAAGCAAATGGAACAAGTGGGTGCAGCAGGGAGTGGTATAGCACAGTAGATGAACCAAAATCAAGACTCGAGTCTTGTTGAAAGAGTCATCAGCAGTAGCTGAGTGTCCAGAGACGCAGCTGGGCAAGAAGTGAGGAGGTTCAAACAAGGAACCCTGGAGAGTAGGTACAGTTGCTTCAAATAAAACACCCCATTTAAAGTCCCTTCCATAATCTGTGTCTTTAAAATGTTTATATTTCAGTCAGTATTATGTGTATTAGTGTTGATATTTTAATTCGAACAAATGATACTTGTTATCACAATGTATATGGAAGGTCTTAGCTGCTATCCTGTTTGAGTAAATGTAATTTTCTGAAGTAAAAATATCTACAGGCTTCGTGGCTGTGTCTGTGCTCTCCAAACGTAACTCCCATTTATGGCTATTCCAGGGCTTCCTTCATCCTGGAGTATCCAGCTTATACATCCAAGAACTTGCTGGATAATTCTGGAGGATTTAGCCACTTTTTTTTTGCAAAGTATGCAAAATATATGGTGAAATTTCTTCCAGCTAAAAAGAGACGAGTTCCTTCTGTCGTGTACTAATTGAGGTCAGCCATTTACTCTGGGCTAAAACCCACGCTTCTCTGAGACATCACTGCCCTTCTCAAAGCTGCTTCCCATGCAATATATAAAAACATAGATATACACCACCAACTTACTACCCAAAACACAAATGATCTCACACAGCAGATCTTGCTCTAATGTTTAGATAGTGTGAAGATATTATTAAATAAAACATTATTGAATAATAACTACCGAGAACATATTGTAGCAATAGTATGATTCTTGTTGTAGTCATGTCTAATGATTTATGTTAATATACATAATTATGTTTCTTAAAGTCCTAAGTCTTTGAGATTAAAAAACAGTAAACATTTAATGGAAGATCTCAGGATACATGGAACTGAACTAGGAATATTGTCCCTATGGGTACCAGTCCTACTAAGCCAGTGGGGATCCTGGCATGTACTTTATGAAGAGATTCATTATGTCACTGAGAATGCATGCAAATGCCAAGGTGATTCCAAAAGAAACTCAGCAATGATAACAACAAACAAACAATATTGGTAGGTTAATTTAGTGAATTAAGATAATCTTCTTCATGAGCATAAAAAACAGTAATTTTTATTTATTTCAAAATTTCAAAAGGGTAGAAATTTTTTGATACATGTACGCCTTGCGTAATGTTTAAGTCAGAACTTTTGGCATGCCTGTCAACAGAATACTGTTCACTGTACCATTAGGCAAGTTTTCATTCTTCACTCCCCTAACCTCCGCACTTTTTTACTTTTTGTTAGTCCTTTATATTGCTTTGTATGTGGTGCACTGATCATTTAGCTCCCATTGAATAGTGAGACCATATAGTGTGTGGTTTTTCATTTCTGAGATATTTCACTTGGTATAATGGTCTCTAGTTTCACCCAACTTGCTGGAAATGACATTATTTCATTCTGTTTTTTAAGGGTAATACCTCATGATGTTCATATGCCATATTTTCTTTATCTATTTAGGAATTGAAGGGCACTTAGGTTGATTCTATGTCTCTGCAATTATGAATTGTGCTGAGATAAACATTTGAGTGCAAGGTTTTTTGTTTGTTTTGTTTTTTGATATGATTTTTCCCCCTTTGGTTAAATACCCAGAATGGGATTGCTGGATCAAATGGTAGATCTACCTTTATTTCTTAGGGGAATCTCCATACTGTTTTCCATACTTGCCACAGGTTGTACTACTTTGCAGTGCACATGTAAGTGTTCCTTTCTCTCTGTATCCATGCTAGCATCTACTGACATTTTACTAATGGCAATTATGATAGGGGTAAAATGGTACATCATTGCAGCTTTAACTCATGTTTTTCTGATGATTAATGATGCTGAGCTTTTTAAATCATATGTTTGTTGGCTACTTTTCTAGGTTCATTTGAAGAAATCCTGTTCATGTTTTTTGCCCATTTATGATGGGTGGGATTTTTTGTTTTTCTTGCCAATTTGATTCAGTTCATTGTAGATTCTGGATATGACTTCTTTGTTGCATGTATAGTTTGGGAATATTTTCTCCCATCTTTTAGATTGCCTGTTTAACTCAGTTGATTATTTCCTTTGCTGTGCAAAAGCTTTTTAGTATAAGTCCTTAAGTCCTATGTATTTTTGTTGTTGTTATTGTTGCTATATTTGCCTTCGATCCCTTAGTGGATAAATTATTTACCTAGGCAGATGTCTATGAGAGTTTTTACCACATTTGTTCCTAGAATTCTAATAGTTTCATGTCTTGTATGTATACATCTTTTATAATCTCAAATTTATTTTTGTTTATGATAGGTGAGAGATAGAGGCCTGTTTCATTCTTTGGCATATTCAGTTTCCCCCACATCACTTATTAAATAGAGTTTCCTTCCCCCAAGATATGTTGCTATTATTTCTGGGATCTCTATTATGTTCCATTGGTTTATGTCTCTACATTTATACCAGTACCATGCTGTTTTGGTTACTAAGGTCTTGTGGTATATTTTGAAGTCAGGTAACATGATCACTCTAGATTTTTTCTGTTTAATATTGCTTTGCTGTATGAGCTCTTTTATAGTTTCCAAATTAAGAGTACAATTATTTTCTCTACATCATTGGACTATAATGTTGTTATTTTCAATGGAAACATATTGAATCTATCATTACTTTGGGCAATATGAACATTTTAATAATGCTGATTTTACCAATTCACAGCACAACATGGATTACCATTCATTGTATCTTCTTCACTTTCTTTTATTGGTGTTTTGTAATTCTCCCTATGGGAATCTTTTAGTTCCTTGATTAAGTGTATTTCTAGGTATTTTACAGTTTTTGTAACTATTGGGAATGATATTGAGTCCTGGATGTGACCCTCAGTTTTACTCTTATTAGTGTAGAAATGCTACCAATGTGTTCACATTGATTTTGTAACCTGAGACTATGCTGAATTTACGTATCAATTCCAGGAGTCTTTTTGCAGCATCCTAGGCTTTCTAGACACAAGATCATATTGTCAGCAAATACATATGGTTCGACCTTTTCTTTACCAATTTGGATAATTGGTTAGAACCACATTACAGATTTCATCACAATTCAAGGTAAGGGAAGTTTACAGAGCTAAGCTCACTGAAAGTCACCTTTGGCTGTTTCACCGAGCTCCTAATATGTCTTAAAAACTCCTGCTTCAAAATGAGATAGTATTATTTTGTACCATTCTCAATGACAGAGTCTTCATGTTATTTTCCTGACTTTGAACTTTGGGTCCTTATAGTAGGAAGGGACAAGTAAAAGCCCTGGAACTTCCACCAACCCCCTCCCCCAAATAGTAAATAAAAAACAGCACACAATACAGCTTCACTAGGCCAAGTGGAGAACAAATCTGTCATCAAAGATCTGAAAGATACATAGATGATGGCTGCTGTCTCATCCCCATTCATATCATCTGCTTGGCCTGTGCAAAAGTCCAATGTACTTGGGAAGTTGATAGTAGATTTTCATAAACTTAATGAGGTGACAATGCCAATTGCAGCTGCTCTATTGGATGCAGAGCTTTACTGGGGAAAATCCTCATAACCCTGGCACCTGGTGTGGGGTATAAAGCCTGCCAAAGCTATTGGTTACATTCCCATAAGTACGAAAAATCAGAAGCATTTTGCCTTTATGTGGCAAGGAAAATAATGCACTCTGATTTTCTATTTCTTTCTGTCATAATTATTATCTTGAAGGTTTTTGATCATCTTAATATTCCTCTAAATATCCCTTACAAGTCCCTTACTGATCTGTTACATTGATGATAGTGTGCTATTTAATGCAGTAAGAAATAATTAGCAAGAATCCTGGATGCCTTCCTACCAGATTTGATTCTAAGAATGTAGAAAGTATGCCATAAAAATTTAAGACTTAACTATCTTGGTGAAGGTTCCAGGGATCAAGGTGTATGAAGCATTTCAAGATATCCCCATTAAAGTAAAATAAAACTTGCTCCACTTTAAACTACCCATAAAAAGAGTTGTAGTGCTTAGTGAGACCTTGTAGTTCTCGGTAGCAACATATTCTACATTTGTTCACTCTTCATTGCCCACCTTTTAGGTAACCAGTATGATTGAAAGATTTGGAGCAGAAATTTCCATACCAGATTAATGTCATAGTAGAAGCTACCCTACTACCTGGAGCATATATCACCATAGAATTAAAAATACTTGAAGTCTTAAGTCAGAAAGATATATTGTCAGAGCATATGGAAAACCCCAGAGTTCTTCACTGTCTCTGTTACACACTATAGCCTTGATCTCCTAGACAGTAAATATAGAAGAAAAAGACAGCGACATTGTTTGTGAGTAAGCCTCCAGCTATGCCCAGGTTAAAGCTGATGATTTCTGTACTCCCACCTTTTGGTAATCTTATACTTACAAGTTGAAGTGAAAATTTCCCAGTTGGTACAATTTTGATGGTATATCTGATGGGTCATCTAACGTAAAAGAAAAGGTTTCCTGATTTATAAATCTATAGTTAGTCACAGTCACATAGGTTGGTTTTCCTGTTGGAAACTTATAAAACATTTAGAAAATTGGTTACCGAGAACTGGGAAAGAACATGAAAATGGTAGCTCTCAAAATGGGCACAGAGTGTGAAGATATTCTTATACAAGTAAATGCCCACAGCATGGTATCCACTGTAGAAGATGCTCTCAATAGTCAACTAGAGAAGACAATTATTCTCCCAGCCACATGCATTTGCTCAGTAAACCAGTGACCCTAAAGGGGGCGAGGCATAAACTCTGCAACATGGACTTTCTTTCACAATGATCTGATTATTATTTCTGCTGTGCGTCCAACCTACCAATGACAGGGGCAAATGCTGAATCCTAGTGTATCATCATGCTTCAGGAGGACCAGCTGGATCCCCAGGGTAGGTTCATTCTGTTTGATCCTTCTCTCACAGAGACATAACACTTAATTGGGACAGAAGACATATATATTCTAGGAGTAGATTTATGTTCCTATTTGACAGTGTTTCTCTTAGTTCTGTCTGTTGTTTGTTCATTTAATGAATGCCTTATACTTAGCTGTAATATCTCTTATAATTTTGCTTTCAACCAGAGGACACATTTTTAATAAAAGAAAGAAAAAATATCTGCTGTAACTAATGTGTAGATTTTAAGTTTTGATAATGCATTTGTCTTCACACTGAGCGATATATCTTGATGACATTTGTGTGTCTTCTGTGATAAAGACACAAACATTTCACCATACAAGTGGCAGAGTGGCAGAGAATAAAAAATATAGAATGCTCCAGCTGTCGTCTGTTTATCCTCAGACCACTGTCCACTTCTCCATCTTTCTCAGTCTTGGAGAAATAACTTGTATGGACCGTATAAAATAAATCCTCTGTCCTCTGGTTTCCCTTTGGATTCAATTAATAGGGAGCTCCAGAAAGAGAACAGATGGAAGACAAATAGTCATCAAGTGAAATGGCTTTTTCTTCTTGACTGCCTTAGATTACCTATGTCCTTCTGTTGAAGGTCACTGCTCCTCTGAAGCCAGCCCTCTCCAGATGATTCTGCTAGATTTAGTTAACTGCTCCCTTCCTTCTTCATCCCTTTGTGGTATTAACATCACCACTTTATCTTTCCAGATTCTGGTAATGCCTCCCTCTCCTCTCCTGTTTAAGTTCAGCTCTGGTAGCAGTCTATTATTATTAGTCCTGGAATTCTACAGTGTGTCTTATGATCTAATTTGTCCCCAAACTTTTGTAAATTTTTTTTTTGTTAATTATTATTGAATTATTGTTCCTTGAATCTGATAACTATTTACTATGGACACCATGACTTTATAACAGAGGTCAGAATGCAATAGAAAGAGAAAAAAGGCAGTATCTCTGAGTTCATCCTTAAATGACTCCTCAGGGAGGAACCGAAGTCTAAGTAACTGTTGAAAAACACTTCTTAATTTTATAAATAAGAAATCAATAGAAAACAGAATAAATTAACACTGCTTGTAGATTCAGATAAATAAACCAAATTAAAAAATTGGGGCATATTTCAAAGACAATGTGCAGAAATCAACATGAAATCCTCAAGGGACTATTAAGTGAATTTCAAGGTAAAATATTAAGTAGAAAGAAACACATGTATTCCCTGAAACTCAAAGGAGTATGAAGAACAATATAAGAAATTGCACACTAAAAGTGAGATGCATTAAGTCTGTGTGGTGGTGGTGGGGAACAAAAAGTAATAGATCAGTCCAGGCCTGGGTTAGATGACAATGTTATGGTAAAATGACTTTTGTATCGAATTATACATATTATAGAGCATAAGATAGACAAGATGTGTTTTGAAACGGTAGAGTTTTTTTGTAGATCAGAATTCTTCAATCTATCATGAGATATTTAATATTTAACTGTAAGGAATCTCCATTAAGTATAAAATGTATAAAAGTATCTCAGCCAGAGATACAGTAAAGAGAAAAATAATAGGATTTCAGATTTATCAGACAATGTTGCTTCTGTGTAAGGAAAGGAAAACTCCAGGTTGACTCAGCTGAGTTTTCCTGAAATTTGTAGGTAAACATCAGAAAGAAATGAAACATCCAAGGGGGACGATGGGAAGAGGAAGAGGTAAAAACATACCTACTGGGTAGGTGATGGCTTCATTAAAATCCTCCCCCCAACTTAAATATTATGCAGAGTATCCATGGAACAGAAACATTGGTACGCACTTGATATTTTGAAATTTAAAAAAAAGAAACACCAGGGCTCTGTTCCAGTGTTTTAAAACAGAAAGGAAGGAAAGGGAAAGGAGGAGAAAGAATGGAAAGGAAAAAAAAACAAAGAAAGAAAGAAAAGAAAAACTTACTAGAAAGATACGTTTATCCTTCTGTATTCAAGTCTCCAGATAAGACTTTGTATTAAATGGTGTATATCATGATACTAAGTCTTTCCTTCCATTCTATAGACATGGGCTTAAGACACCTTTTAGGAAGTTTCATTTTACTAATCTACTACTAGAGACACTCCATTAAAATAAATGGAGGAACATGGAAGAAGCCCAAATGCCCATCGACCCACAAATGGATCAATAAATTGTGGTACATGTACACCATGGAATACTATGCAGCCCTAAAGAAGGATGGAGACTTTACCTCCTTCATGTTTATATGGATGGAATTGGAAAATGTTCTTCTTAGCAAAGTATCTCAAGAATGGAAGAAAAAGTATCCAATGTACACAGCCTTACTTTGAAACTAATTCATAGCTTTTATAGGAATGGCATAACCTAATTATAGCCTTAGAATATGGGAAGGGGGTTGGAGGGGGAGGTGAAGGGGTAGATGAGGAGAGGGAGAGTGATTAGTGGGGTCACCTCTATGCTTTATCTTACAAGGGTACAAGTGAATCTTTCTAAAAGCAGAGTATGGACGTTTTAACTCAACTAAGAAAATGACATGAAGGTTATGTTAACCAGTTTCATGAGAGTATTTCAAAATGTATATGAAAACAGCACACTGTACCCAGTGATTGCATTAATGTACACAGTTATGCTATAAGAAATAAAAAAATAAATGGAGGAACAAAGGGAATTCTTCCCTTGAATCAAGGATTTAATGATTTTAGCAATTCCATCTAGAGGCATGGACTGTAGCCACGGTATGGTGTGATTTAAGACATTTACTCAAAAAAAAAAAAAACACTGGAGACTCAAAAAAGAAATGTGAATTAGAAGAATTTGAAAATTCCTCTTTTTTTTTTTCTTTTTTGAGACAGAGTCTCACTTTGACACCCTCACTTAGAGCGCTGTGGAGTCATAGCTTACAGCAACCTCCAACTCTTGGTCTCAAGTGATTCTCTTGCCTCAGTCTCCCAAGTAGCTAGGACCACAGGTGCCTAGCACAATGCTCGGCTATTTTTAGAGACCAGGGTGTTGCTCTTACTTAGGCTGGTCTTGAACCTGTGAGCTCAGGGCAATCCACCCACCTTGACCTCCATAGTGCTAGGATTATAGGCATAAGCCACCACACCTTGCCAAAAATTCCTGTTTTTTAAATAAGGTCTTAGAACTTGATGTGCCACAACTATCAATAATTTCTACAAGAAGTTCAGTGCCTGTTGCACAGTGGTTATGGCACCAGCCACATGCACCAAGGCTGGCAGGTTCGAACCCAGTATGGGCCAGCTAAACAACAATGACAACTACAACCAAAAAATAGCAAGGCATTGTGGTAGGTGCCTATAGTCCCAGCTACTTGGAAGGCAAGAAAATTGCTTAAGCCCAAGAGTTTGAGGTTACTGTGAGCTAGAATGCCATGGCACTCTACCGAGGGCAACATAGTGAGACTCTGTCTCAAAAAAAGAAAATAAGTTAATTAATTAAAAAATTTAATTTCTACAAGAGACTAAAAACCTAACTGACATACTCTGGAACTATGGACAGTCAGCTTAGGTAGGTATCTACTCAGTCCTTAGCCCTACACCAGATAGGCTAAAACATTGTTGAAAAATTAACTTTGTGCGTTTTTTCATATACACTGATCACATATTATGGATTGGCTAGTATGTTGCCTGTTTTTCCTGGAATAGTTCTGTTTTATGTGTTTTTCTAAAATTCTGCCTCCTGTAGCATTTTTCCTTCTCTTACCACTTCCCTATTCAAAAGAGGCTAAACTAAAACGATAAATACTATTTTGTATTTATTATGAATCATATGTTATCCTAACAATATAAAACTAGTCTAGAATGACTAGCATGCAGGCAAAATTGAATCAAGTTTTGCTTTCTTATAAGTATTTTTTAATAGCCGTCAATGAGACTATATTTCAGTTTTTCACAATGCCAAGGATTGTGTTTCACGTCTTAGGACTACAGATTTGTTATAGAAAGTGGTACTGGTAACTAGACATTTTTGTGTTTTTCTTGGATGGAAGGCCTAAGTTCCAGCTAAAAATAACCCTTTTGTCATCAGGGTCAGCTTTTCCTCCACTACTGAGGTGTCCCTGATTTTATAATAAAACTAATCAATAGTTTCTGCCCTTATGGGGGCTTCAAACAGTATTCTCCCAGTCTCTCTCTCTCTCTCTCTCTCTCTCTCTTCTATCTGCCAGCTATTTCTATATCATCACCTATGTATTGCATACTCATTAGAAGCCTTTATTTCAGGTATTATATATAGAATGAGTTACTCCCCCCCCCCCTTGGAGATCTGGATTCGGTGGTGGGAAGCTCATGAAGTGACCTTGTTTTCTCTAGTCAAAGAAGAGTAAAACAATATAACTGGGGTGGCCACTGGCCTAATCTTGAAGGAATAGCAGGGGTATACTAATTTTAAATTTAATATAGAAAATAATAACATTTTTGACATGTGGACACATTCTTGTTGAACATAACTGTGACTTTGGAAAGACATTTTTTCTTCTCATTTAAATTCACAGTAATTTAACTTCTTGTGCCAGTTTTCCTCTCCACAGGCTAAGCCAGCATGGCCACATCGGCTGGTTTACTCTTCTGTAACCTGGAGAGAGGGAGACAGTTCAAACAATGGGCTCAAGGGCAAAGCACACAGTGCCTGAGAACATGCCCGAAAAATCCTGAAAAGATTTCTAATGCAGACCCTTTACAGAATTAGTCTACCTTTATACATGGTTTCCTCAAAAAACCCCACATTCGAATGTAGATAAATGCAGGAAACTAAAACAAATCTGTCGTGGAGGGATTAATTTAAGCTATCATCTGGGATTTTGTTTGCTTCCTTTCTTTTTTTCTTTGGTTTGGTTTTATTGTACTGTTCCCTCTTTAACTTGCATTAACATTGAAGAATTATAAT
Organism: Otolemur garnettii; assembly: GCF_000181295.1. Lineage (NCBI taxonomy): Eukaryota > Metazoa > Chordata > Mammalia > Primates > Galagidae > Otolemur > Otolemur garnettii. Next base: position 3,144,674 of record NW_003852432.1, read on the forward strand.
TAAACAAGGTGAACAAAGTTATTATTTCTGGTGTAAGCCTTGGACTGGACTGAACGATGCCATCAGGAACACTTTGAATCCCTTCTTTGTTTTACAGCTTTACTATTTCTTCCTTTACTTACTTTCTAACTTTTAGCTAATGCCGTCCTAATTGTCAACTCCAAGGCATCAGGCTAGTATTTATTTTATTCCCTCTCCTTGATATTGAATAAAAAATAGCCTTCCTCCCTGCACTTTCCCTTCAGAACTAGAACAATGTCCTTCTACTTCTTTTCTGACTATTTTTGTTCATTCACTTGTCTCCTTAGTCGGATTATCTTCTTTTTGTCCAATAAGCATTCTTCCCTTGCTATCGTTGTTCTTTCTCTTTTTAACATTCCATTTATTTTTTTAGAGACAAAGTCTCACTTTATTGCCCTCGGTAGAGTACTGTGCTGATACAGCTCACAGAAACCTCCAACTCCTGGGCGTAGGCCATTCTCTTGCCTCAGCCCCACCCCCTC
>NW_003852432.1:3145909-3147338 GCF_000181295.1 Otolemur garnettii
GCCACCTTAGGTGTATGTGGCTGGCGCCTTAGCCTCTTGAGCCACAGGCGCAGAGCCACGAATTTGAATCTTAATTGAAGGAAGTTTATTTTTATGTACATACACCAAGAACATAAGCAGAGAAGGTCATTTTCTCTTCTATCGGTTTTACATCAGTTCCATTTATTGTACATAATCAATATGGCTAGATTCTGCTCCAGTCTTTATCATTGCAAAAAATATGAAAATATATACACCTGTGTGTGTGTTTTCTGTTAGTTAAGCATATGATGCCAAATTATGTATATTCCTTTATATCATGTCTTTATTATTTAAACATATATTCTGGAAGTCATTTTATTTACTGCTCAACAGATTTTGATGCATAAATCATCAGATGTACCTAACCTGAATCTTAGGAGATATAAACTCTTTCAATATAAAATAAAGACTTTTTGCTGCCTAAAATATTAATACAAGGCTTTGAGTATTCTTTTACCATGTAAATTCCCAAGTGTGCTGGTGTAACCACCACATGTCATTGTCCCTGTAATCTCTGTTTTTACCAAACAAACTAAAATGTCCAGGCTCTCTCATGAGCCAATACTTTGTGGTCTGTCTATATGTCACCGTATACCACCATTGATGATAATTTGAGTAATTACGATTATCACTAAATGCTATGATTTTATCCTTCAAGGAAGGAGACTGATTTCTGTTACTGGTATTTTCTCCTAACATGATTACTTGAGGAACACTATTACTCCAGGCACAATCTGTAATAATTTACAGATTAGACCAAAAATTTCATCACCCCTAAGGAGGAAAAAATATCTCTTTTACTTCTTTTTAAATGCATCCCTTCATTGAAAGTTTCCAGATCCCCCAAATGCTGGGTAACCCAACCTTTTAGTTTTGTAAAGACAGATATGCACCAGACACACACATCCAAACAAATCCTAGGGAATATGTATTCAGAGAAATTGAATGACTCTGAGAACTAAAAAACTAAACTGCACCCCACACCTAACACAGCTTAATTTGTTTAACAGAAGAAAGGGGTTAACCACTCTGGAAAAAGACAGTTTGATAAAGAAGCTGAAGTTCATTGCTTACAGAAGATCTAGTTTCCAAAAAACACTAAGACTGAAAAGAGCCAAGAAAATATAATCCATGATCAAAAGAAAAATAAGCACCAAAAGAACACACAAATAATCAATGTAAAAGTGTACATGTAAAAATTGTAAATGACGACTTCATGCACCCTCTGACGGTGGGGCCCTAACAGACTTTTACAACAGAATACTGCACAGTTGCAATGGATTTTCATCTTATCTTGTAACAAACGATGGCGACAAAAATATAATAAGATAATCAAAAATTTTCTAAGTTCTAAACAAAGATCTGTATCAATTTGAATTTTGAGTAAGGATTACTGGCTTAATCAGTA
>NW_003852432.1:3148377-3169135 GCF_000181295.1 Otolemur garnettii
AAAACCACATAGTTTTACCCCAATTCACTTCCTAATTTAAATTCCAAGATAATCCTAAATTGAAGAAAATATTTTAAACACTTTCCATGCAAAATATACATTTATATGAGTGCCTACTCAGGTAAGGCAACAATGAGAAATATCACTTCTTAAATGGTCCTATAGTGAACTGTGATTGTTATGGCCTCTGGTTGCCCTTATTAATTTTATCATAGGTATACATCCTACAATGCCTTGGTTTAAAAGCATGAAAGTCCAAGGTGCAATTTTAAAAGCAGAATAAATATGTCTTATCATACAGAAACTGAGTAACTGTGTTACGGTTTTTGAATAAAAAGAAAATGTTTGGTAAAAAAGTAGAAAAGAAACTGAGCAATTAAACAGAAGCAATCATACCATTGTCTGTCAATATTATTGCTTTATGTGGAATGTATGCACTACAGAGGATGCTTACAGAAACCACAGGTGCAGTGTGTCTTAAGCACTTGTTACACTTATTTTTACATTATCTCTGCAGGTTAAGTGTTATCAACTCCATTTTCCATCTAGAGCAATTTAAGTGCCTTGTTCAGTTTAAAGCATACTAAAACCTTACTGTAAACATCTTACTCAAATATACACTGTGCAAAGTGATGTACATGCAAACCCTTTCAATTCTCCAAAGAGAATGTTCTGTTTATTTCTAACACCAGAATTGTTTGTATTTATTTATATATTTATGTCATTCGTTTTTAACTATACCAATGTAGGGAAGCCTGTCTTTCAGATATAAGTCTTAACTGGCACATCAGCTATCACAATAGTAAATTCTGACAACTATTAGCTTAGTGAATGAATAATACAGAATTTCAGCTCTGTGGGTTTTCACCAGAATAGAGAACCTGGAGTTCAATCCTATGTTCACTGATGTTTAATCTTTATCAAAAGCCCAAACTGCAAAACTAGAAGATAATGTCCTTGGATATGACCACTTAAGAGCACAATTTTATGCATGGATTGCATTGCTCTGAGCCCTCATAAAACTGCTTTTGCTAAAATGTGTTATAAGGAGAGTTTTATGGAAGCATTGTTGTGAAACTTGTTTTATTTTTTATCTGGATATTATTGAACATAGTGGTCAATATATCACAATGCATGTCTTCAGGGAGGCTCATGGGATAAGACTCAGTCTCACAAACTAGAATACTTAGATACTTCCCTAACTTCTTCCTAACTTTGGACACTATGAATCATGTACCTGAGAATCTTTTCCCTTGAGAGTGATTTCTAGAAATTACAGAGCAAATGTGCGGCCCAATTCTAAGTGTCTAAGACATTATGGGATGTGTTTCATCCCTGGCTTCATCTTATTTCTCTTACCCTTAATACCCTTCACTGTTATTGCCACAGTTATTCATACTGTTACGCTGTTTATGTTTTTAAGCTGATTTATATGTTATCCATAAAAATTTTCTCAGAATTCATTCCATAAAATGAAAAATGTGATGCAGTTTTCTTTGAAGTCACTCAGTATAGTAAATTCATTAAAAAGTCATAATACAGGAATATATTATTGTGGGAGAAATGAGTGGGAAGCCAGCACTCAGATGTGAGTCAAATACGGTTGATCAAATTGGGCTACAGGTTGGTTTCATTATTTTCGTGTGCACAAAGTAAGACATATGATTTGTGACAAAATTGACCTAGGGGAGATATGTTTTAAAAAGGAGAGTTTTGGTTCTGGAAACACCATTTTCCCCCAAATTTAGTTTAAAAGAAAGACCCCATGACGATATTCAACTCCAGTTTTACACTATTACCGAACCAAGTGAACGTGTAGTATTAGAAGGAGGGGAACACGATTCTTTGTTTCCATGGAACATTAGCGCTCGAGATACTAATTAACATCACTGATTTATACTAAATAATCAAAGTATCTCTTCAGTGCTAATAAAATGCAATCCAAAAAATACTTAGAGAAGAAACTGGGTACAGCTCATTTCGTAATTACAAAGTACATTGTAGATAAATATTTTGCCCTAATGGTTGAATTGCTTCTTATACAAGGGATAATATAACGTGTGTTCTTTCAAAGCGTTTGCAAGCCTTGTGAGTACACGTTAAGAAAGAGCTTACTTTACAAAGTGCTTTAGTGAATGAATAATACAGAATTTCAGCTCTGTGGGTTTTCACCAGAATAGAGAACCTGGAGTTCAATCCTATGTTCACTGATGTTTAATCTTTATCAAAAGCCCAAACTGCAAAACTAGAAGATAATGTCCTTGGATATGACCACTTAACAGCACAATTTTACACATGGATTGCATTGTTATGCTGTTATGCTGTTATGACTTAAATAATGACAATGTCCAGAAACTCGTATGCTTCTCTTCATGTTCAGTGCCTTCTTACTCCTTATTCTAAGCTTTATAAAAAATGTACCACAGACTAGCGTACATGTGGGAACTTAATAGGATTAAATCAGCATTTACAATATGTGGGAACGTGTGTACTAATTCAAACATAATTAGAGAAAATCATAATTGTAAAAAATAAATTAAGTTACATTTTTAATTCTTACCATTCAGATGTTTAACTAATAAAGTATATTCCCACTCCTAGGCTGATTCCTTATCTTATTGTAGTTGGATTATAGAACTCATCTCTTCTTGATATAATATTTATATTAATTTGTTTTTAAGTTTTTTTATCCATAGTACTCCAGTAAATTACAATCTATTTGAAGAAGAAGGGGTTTTCACTCTTCCAAAGCATGGTCTGGAGACTATGTAAGCAAGCACGTTCGATAGTGTTTATAATGCTCGTTCCTGTGTTGCTGGGCTCTCCTCCGTGTTTATCATTCTCTGAACCCCTTGCTACCAGCGTTCCAATTTAGGTTCTGCCAACACAGACATTTGTTGATATTTGGAAAGGAAAAGGAAAGGAAAAGCCAGTATTGCCTCTGCAGCCGAAGTAGGCAAGGCCTGGGCTTCTACAGACAACCAGGGAAGTCTTGCTGGCAGGTTCAGGGAGTATGGTCAATCACCTCATGTGCTGCTGTAGGGAGCTAAAACCACTGATAGATATTTCTGATAATTCCCATATTTCTTGTCTTAAATAATACCACCATGGCTTCCCTGACACTTTTTCTGTCAGTAATGTAACTTTTTTTCATCTTGCAATGTCCTGTATTGTTATTTTTAGGGTATAAATATCTAGATGTATCTATAGTTTCCATCCTATATCTTAAATTAACAGTGTTTGGTAAGCATCCAGTATAGGAGTGAGTGACGGTAATATCATTGTAGAGATTACGTGACATTAATACAACCTATTATACACATGTACACACAAAAACAAAAACAAAAAACAACAGGAAGAAATCCTCTGGATACTCCCAGAGAAGGTGCTCCCCGTCACTGTTTCAGTGTCAGGAAGCAATAAATCCCCTGAATAGATATAATGTGGTGAAAAAGAACAGAAATCAGCAGAATTTATTTCATCCCTACAATATTCTGCAGCATCTTGACGTAGAAAGCCTTTTTTATGTTGTTGCTTTCTCTCATTGTAAATACTGAACCAAGCCTGCCTCCCTGAATTCTGAACCACTAGTTTATATTCTGTCCTGATATTGCACGGATGGCACCGTCTGCTTCCCACTCTGTTTCCGTGAAATAGCTCTTGGTTTTATGAACATGGAACTTCACGGACTCTAACTCACTAAAGCCTCATCTTATGCAAACCTGGTCGAGGCTTTCTTTCAAACTGTAAGTCTGTAGCCATTTACAGTGAACTTCCCCTTCCCTTGATGGGTAACAAGATAACAGAGATGGGCAGAATGCTGTTTTTTTTCTTGCAAAATTAGTTTGATGCTGAGTCAGTCACATACTTGACACCTGGTAATCTAATCTGCATTAGACTAGCACATTCTCATTCTGACTTTCCAATTATAACTTAATAAAGCTTGGGTTTCCCAAAATTGCAGAACTAGACATTTTTCAAGATAGAAAGCTTGTGCTTTGGTTTCATGCATTGGCACCATCTCATCTTGATTTCGTCACTAGGACAATCACTATTTTCTGTGCTAAATGTTCTCTACAGAAGCAGTCCCCAAACTTGGCACCAGGGGACTGGTTTCATAGAAGGCAATTTTTCCATAGATGGGGGGTTGACGGGTGGTTTGTGGATGATTCAAGCACATTGCATCTCCACATCAGATCATCAGGTGTTAGATTCTCATAGGGAGCAAGCGACTTAGATCCTTTACATGGTCAGTTTATGGCAGAGTTAATGCAGCTATGAGAATCTGTCACTACTCATCTGAGATGGGGCAGAGTTCAGGTAGGGATCCCAGCAATGGCGAGTTGCTACAAATATAGAAAAGCTTAGTTCTCAGCAGCAGAGATCTCCTACTGCTGTGTAACCCGCTTCCTAAAAGGCCACAGCCTGGTACCAGTCCAGGGCCAGGGGTTGGGGACTGTAGTTCTATAAACTTCATTAGTTCAAAAGAAGATTTTGTATTGACCCCAGTGTTTTCTGTTCTTGCTCATGGAGAGATGCTCACAGGTCACTCAAAAACAGTCTTCCCTCTGGCAGGTGAAGAAGAACAAGTCTTCATTCACTGTTGCTGCCACTCAAATCAATGCCAACACTGACTTGATCTCTACATTTCTTTAGCATACTTACAACTGAGCTCTCCTCAGAACCCACACAGGGCTCTATTATCTTAAATTCAGAATCAGTGAAGTCACAGAGCTCTGTCTTGAGTACTGAACTTTCAGCCCGTGAAATCCTTTTTTTTTTCAGTTTTATCACTTTTATTGCTTAAAAATATTCCAATTCATGGAGATAACACAGTTTATTCATTATACTGTCTAAGAACATTTTTGTCTTTTCTTATACATAATGCCACTGTGAGCATTCTCATATATATTTACACATTTCCTTGGTGTAACGTCCAAAATTGGAACATCAGCATCATAAAGTCACAATTTTGGTATGAAATATCAGCCGAATTCCAGGATGGCTGTACCAATTTAGGCACTCACCAAATATATAAGAATTCCTGCAGCTCCACATCCTTCCAGACACTTGGTATTGTTAGTGTCATAACATCCTTTTTATTTATTTATTTAAAAATATGTGCTTTGTATTTGTTCTTTTTATTATATTACAGAGGTACAGATGTTTTTGGTTACATGTATTCATGGTGTTATGTTTGAGTCAGGGTTATAAGTGTGCCTATCAGCTGGAGGGTGTGCACCATACCCATTCAGTATGTTGTCACACACCCCCTGCCTCTCTCTTACCCTTTGCTTGGTTTCCAATGAGTTTTACTTCCTTCTGCACACGTGTGTCCTTATTGGTTAGTTTCAACTTAATAGCCAGCACATTGACCTAGGCAAAGGATTTTTGAAGAAGACCCCAATGGTAATCACAGCAACAACAAAAATAAATAAATGGGACTTGATTAAAAATTAAAAACCTTCTATACAGCAAAGGAAATAATCAACAGAGCAAATGGACAACCTATGGAATGGGAGAAAATATTTGCAAGCTATAGATCTGATAAAAGACTAATAACCAGAATTTACAAGGAACTTAAACAAATCAGCAAGGAAAAATCATGCAACCCTATTCAAAAGTGGGCAAAAGACATGAACAGAAGCATATTTTAAAGGAATCTAGACAAATGGCCAATAAACATACACAAAAATGCTCTATGTCACCAATCATTAGGGAAATTAAAATGAAAACAACTATGAGATATTACCTTGCCCTGTTAGAATGGCTTTTATTAAAAAGTCCAAAAATAATAGATGGTCATACATTTATACTCTACTCTTAATAGATTTATAGTGTACCACTGCACTGTGCACAATAGGTGAGATGATAGTTGTGTTAATCAGTTTGATGTAAGCATTCCACATTATATATCAAATCAGCACACCCGACCCCATAAATGTACACAGTTATGATGTAATTAAAAAATTACCACCACCGGCCCAAGAAACAATAGATGCTGGTGTGGATGCAGAAAGGAATGCTTATACACTGTTGGCAAGACTACAAGTTAGTACAACTTGTATGAAAAACATCACGGAGATCCCTCAAAAACTAAAAGCAGACCTACCATTTGATCCAGCAATCTCACTCCTAGGTATTTACCCAGAGGCAAATAAGTCATTTTATCAAAAACATACCTGCACTAGAATGTTTCACAGCACAACTGACAATTGCAAAGATATGGAGTCAACCCAAATGCCCAACAGTTCCTGAGTGGATTAACACAATATAATTTATATGTAACATGGAATACTACCCCACCTGAAGAAGAATGAAGTAAGGCTGTTTGCAGCAATGCGGAGGGAACTGAGACCACTATCCTCAGTGAAGTACATGAAGAATGGAAAAACAAACACCATACACTCCTAAAAAACCTTTTTGATTTCCTCAGGTCAGTGACAGAAATTCCTTAAAAGGAATTTGGAACGAAATTCCCTAAAAGGAATTTGGAATTTGGAAAGGTTCCACTTTAGGGGACATACCTTTTAGTACAATTTAGGTACTCACTAAAAGTAGGTATTAGAAAGCTGCAATTGTACAATTAAATACAATTTAAATACTTTAAATACAAATATATACTTTAAATGTATATTTAAAATGTAACAAATCCAACACAAATAGTTGTTTTCCACTACTCTAAATCTTTTTCCCCTATTGATAAGATGGAACACAATTTATTTAGTTGCTCCAGCCCAAATCTTTATTTTTTAAGCCTTTTTTTTCACCCCTGTATTTAATCAGTCAACTGTACTATTTCCACCTCTAAAATAAAACTGCTCAAACTGCTGTGCTCCTCTCCCTTATTCTTCTTACTTTAGTGCTTGGGTCATTATCAATTCTCTGAAATTATCACCGAGCCTTTTTGGACTTCTTACCTCTGATACCATCTGTCTTTCACAGTGATGATTTTTATTTGTGTGTTAGGGAAAAAAAAACTACTAGGTAATCTTTAACTTTTGGGTTTAACTGACAAAATTCTGTATCAGAGACTTGTTTCTAAAATCTGTAAAATTTGACTGCACTGGATCTGTCAACCCACGTAGCCCCAGGGCATGTGCTTCTCAGTGCCAACGTGTCAAGTCTTTCCCGTGGTATCCTAAGCCTGAGAACAGGTATTGGCTGCCAATTTTCATCCTTTATACTTACTCTATTGTTTTTTCATGTGACAAAATCCACAGAAAAAAAAAATGTTTCTTGTAAGTGCACATCACTATCAAAAGATATAAACCTTATACATTTCATCATTATAAAATAAAATCTAAATAAAGTATATATATGTATATATAAAGAGAGAGAAGGAAGAATTTTCCATCATATTTATTACTCAGGCTGAAGGCATCAGGGTTGACATAATAAAATTTAAGGTTCCTTGTAATACCTGAAATGCAGTCATTTGAAAATGGAACTACTTCTCCAACAATAATCCTTTATCCATAGTAAAGGTAAACCTAAAGCCTTCTAAGTTTTTAATATCCCATTAAATACAGTGTCTCCTTTGATCCTCACAACCCTGATAAGTGAAGTGAAGTTGATTTGTGAACCTGGGCACAATTAATAGTAAATCAGGGAATATACATCTTGATCTTTTGATTCTTAGACTTCAGGTCTAACGGAGGAGATGCGCATCTATGATATCTCAGTTATAAAGTAATTAAGAGTGTCTACCTCATTTGCCTCTCACGTTCACAACACTGATAACTCAAGAGGTCTTCATTGGGGCATAGGAGTCTGACTGTATAACCCATAGATCATGACCTTTTAACTGGAAGGAGATAGCCTAGTTTAATGAAGAGAAGGTAGCCTGGGATGAAAAGATGTCGAACTGGGTCGACATTCCAGTTCTGACATCTACCACCATCTGCTGAGAACTGAAACGTGATATCATTTTCTGAATTGAACTCACTCTGCAGATTACAGAAGGGAACGAATGAGAATATATTAGGGACTATTCCTTTCTCCTTGCCATGCCCAGCCACGTAACCTCTCCATACCCAATCCACTCTGGTCAAGCACATCTGCGTACACCTAGTGGTTAATACCAAACAGGATGGTGAAACCGAAGGAAGGGCAGACAGTGGAATTAGAAATACCTCAGGGGTGAGAGTTTCATTTTAAAAAGACAAAGGTACGTGGTATGATCCATTATTTAAAATAACAAAATTGAGAAAGGTAACCACTGATTAGGGGAAATGTATTTTATATCCTTACATTCAGAAGTGAATTTGAGAATAGAGTATTAAATTAACTTTGGAATTCCCTCAAAATTAAAATAAAAACATCCAATTTGAAAGACTATGGCAAACAATTAAAATGACATTTTCCTTCTTCAAAGCTGTAGCGTGACCTGTCACTATGTGTTTGCAATTTCTTTCCAAACTTAGGAAATCAACTGCTATTTTCCTTCCTGTATCTAAAAATGCAAATAAGCAAAGTACATTAAGAAAAAAAAAAAAAAAACTCTCTAAAGTGGGATAAAAGAAAAAAGCATCCATATTTCTTAGAGATTTTGATTGAAAATAGCCTTTGCTTATTTACCAAAGTACATTCCTAGTGAGATTTTTTTTTTCTCAAACCAATTTGGAAATGCTACCTTGAAGAGTGATATTACAGGAGAAGCACTTTCTTAGTTGACAAGCCACCACTATTCCTCCTCACTGAACACTCTACTTTTCATTTCTTGCTATGACAATGGTGTTAAAATCTCCAAGGTGGTGTTTACACTGCTCTGAAACTGTTCCATCAATTTGGGAGCCTTAAATTTCTTTCTAAGGAAACAAAGTTGATAGGGCTTTTGAGCTTGAAAAGAAGTGTGTCTTAGAATTGTTATTGAATAATGCATAGATAGGTTTTTCCAGATATGTTAGGTTTATCTTTTTTGCGGTAATGGAAAATTTAGAAATTTTACATAAAGAAAAATCTAGCATTTAAGTTTCCATATTTCACTTTATAGGATAATAGAAACAAGTAGTGATATTATCTAAGGCCAGAGAATGGCAGCCAGTGCCTAGGGCTCGGGTGTTTTCTCTAGATGAAAAATGCCCCAGTGACATGTGGACATGTGGACGCTTTTAAATTTTGCAAGGTGAAAATATGATTTTCTCATTTTCTTTTTGTTTAAATTTTTCCCATTTTCTAATGGTGAAGTAACATTTGTGTTTAGCTTTCTGATTCCTTATCCTGAGTCAATGCATCTGGTTGAACGTCCATGAGAAGCAGGTGAATGCAGTGGGACATTTCCTAAGACCATGGTACTCAATGAGTGAAACTTGATTTTCACAAACCACTGAATTATTGTTGAGTGTATAGCCCTTGACCCTAAGAATGAGGGCTCATAGTCTATAATGATTTACAAGGGACAAATTGTATCAATACCATGAAAGAACCAATAATAATTTACGACATCCCGAAAGCCACAAGGTAGGATTCTCTCAAAATGCATTTCTGCAATTTTAAAAGTGCACACAGGTATTTTTTTTTCACGTTTTGATCTAAAAATTTTTAAAAGAGACATTTCATCAGTATACTAAAGCTTTTCATGTCTATAACTTCCAATTTGCATAGTAACTATCCAGTCATGTCATACAAACTATTGTAGCATTCCCTGAATACTTTCATGTTTTGGCCTCTTTCACATCTCCACATACATTATATATACTTTCATAACCATATATTTAAATGTTATTTTGTTTAATTAATATGCCACTGTGAATTCAAGATTATGGTATAAAAGTGCATAACGATGCCAATGCAATGAATTTCTCTTAAAGTGCAGCAATCTAGTATCTGTTTTTGAATGGAGTATACAGGCACCTTGGGAAAATTTTTGTCTCATTCCTAAAAAGCACCCAAATCCTAAGATGTGCTGTGGACATATCATTGATACTCATATAAAGAAAGATTCAAGTGACTATTTTTCTGTATCCCAAACTGGATAAGTAATTTTAATATACTCCTAAACAGGGCAATTATTTTTGGTCATTTTTAACTCTATTGTTGATGAATTAATTTCTCCTCTCACACCCATTTCACTCTCATCCATCCTACATTAAAGACACATGATCCTATCAGGAAAAAACATCCTCTTTCTCAGTGGTTCAAACTAAATTCTCCTACCTCTGACAACATAAAAGCATTTAAATAATTTTTAAGGTATAAAAATATTTTTCTCAACTACCTGAAGCATAGAAATTAATAGAAAGTATCAAAATGTCAGCTCAGTAAAGTTATGAAAATGATCCAAAGGCTCCCATTTTTAGGTACACTGGGCAGTGAAAGTGTCCGTAATGATACATGTCATGATGTCACAGCCACAGTACAGAGTTAGGTACAAAACTCATCGATAATTTAGTCAATATGTAAGAACTTATGTATTAATGATGGCTAAAGTGGTTTACTTTAGAATTTAAAATACAGTAGAAGCACAGCCTAAAATTTGTGTCAGCACAACATAGCATGAACCAAACAGAAATTTAAAGACCAGAAAATTACATAATAAAAATTACAGATGTTAATATAATGTGATACATCTATCCTTCCATATGAATAAGATACAGTCTATCATCAACTGTTAAAATAATTCCCAGCTATTTTCTAACTGAGACCACCAAGAACCTTAAACAGCAACTAGAACTTTATTTCACACACTTGGTAAGAATAAGTATTATTCCTAAGCTTCATAAAATGAAAGTAAATTATAATAAATACATTACTATGAAACTAGTATAATTATAAGTGGGAAATTATGTTCAGGAAAATGAAAATAAAATAATTATTTTTTGACAGGATTTTCCATCCATCCCCCTCCCAAACATTAGAAGCTCAGTTTATTTGGGAACTTATTATTTTTAGAATTGCTTTATGTTTTTTATTTTAAAAATAAAAGAATGAAAGTGTGGTCTATGTACACCTTGAGAGATTGAAACATTATTCACCAATTTCTCCCATTCATGTACTCATATTCCCCTTGCAATGTTTTTTCTTTCTTTCTTTCTTTCTTTTTTTTTTTTTTTTTGAGACAGAATCTCATTTTGTCACCCTCAGTAGAGTGCCATGGCATCACATGGCTCACAGCAACCTCAAATTCCTGGGCTTAAGTGATTCTCTTGCCTCAGCCTCCCAAGTACCTGGGACTATCGGCACCTGCCACAATGCCCAGCTATTTTTTAGAGATGAAATCTCTCTCTGGCTCAGCCTGGTCTTGAACCTGTGAGCTCAGACAATCCACCCACCTCGGCATCTCAAGTGCTGGGATTACAGGCCTGAGTCACCGCGCCCGGCTGCAATGTAATTTTTGCCATTTATTCCATTAAAAAGGGAAATGTCTTTCACTATCTCTTGAAATGGCCTTGCCTATTTGATATGCTTTGGCCAACTGGGATTTTAGCAAGTGATACGAGCAGAGGCATGAAGAGCCCTGATTTGAACTTGCCTTCTCTTACTGAGCTTGGAATCCTGTGACTGCCAGGTTAGAAAGCGCGGCTGGCATACTAGAAAATAACTGAAAGACCACACACCACAGACCTGAGTGATCACGCCTGAGTCAGCTCGTACCCCTAACCAGTAAACAGTTTCAGTACAATGCAAGCTCTGGTCTATCCTCAATCATCTGGCTCCAGCGAAACTTTTCTAGGCCTGAAGAACTGCCATGATGGATAAGGAGAGAAAGTTCAGGTTGATCGTTTTAAGTCATGTGATTTGGAGCCGTATTCGGGCAGCAATAAAGAAAGATAACAATATTTGGGTTACTTTTAATCTTTATTTTCTTAAGCTTAAATTTGATGTTTTAGCTATTTTCAACATTTCACTAATTTTAGATTGTTGCCTGAAAGATAATTTTGTCTCAACTTTTAATTTTATAATTAAAAAAAAAATTTAAAGAGATAAATGGACATGTACAAATCACACATTCATGGAAAAAGCAGAGCTAACATTCATATATGCTAATTTTCAGCATGAAACTCTTTCTACTATTCCATCTTGTAAACCACTTAACATCCATAATAATTTTTCTTTGTCACTAAGAAGCATGAAATACAGAGTGTTCTCATTAAGTCTCTAATTATCCATTTTATACTTGTACCCCAATATCCCAGTTACAATTTTGAGACTATCAATAACACCATTGTGGAAGGACACTTTTCTGTTGAAATTTTACTTACAAACTTTCTTATTAGGAACTATCTCTGGCAAGCACAAGTATGTTTCTTATTGATTCACAGTGTACAGTGCTTATTTGAAACAACAGAAGCTTTTAGGTTGGTTCACAAGTTACATATTAGATAAGTACATATAAAAATATATACATATTCATATAATGGATTTTCATATGTATATATATATATATTTCCCTAGGGTTATTTTTATATATAAAGAAAGAGAACATGTGGAAAAGTTGAGAAAAAATGAATAAATGACAAAAAGAGAGAGATCACAGAAAATAAACCTATTTAAAGATACTTTAGAACGCTGGTAATTACATGTTTGACATAGTTAACTTCTTACTACCATCAAAGACTGGGCTCATATATGAAGTAATTGATGTGATGTCTTCAGTTATACTCTTTTCAAAAAGGAAAATAGCCTTTGTAAATCTTCATAGGTGTCCTATAATTTCTTTGGTAGTCTGTTTTGTTTCAGGTTGATTTCCTAATTCTGAGTTTACAAGTGTTTTAATTTAATTCAGAGTGTACGGAGATATGTGAGGAACACAACCATTACACCTAAGTGAATTCACACATCTCCATTTATGAAAACATGATCATTCTGGGGTTTCAGTTGTTGGCTCAGCTCCACTCTATTTTAAGGCTGATTAACATGTTTCCCAGAATTCTCTTTATTTTTCTAGTTCTTTGCTCAAAATAGAGGCTTTTGCAAGATTTTCAAGATAGATGAAAAGCAGAAGCCATTATTCTCTGAAGGGATTTGCCGCTAGACTTGTTGGCAGACAAAAGAGTCATGGTGACTCCCTTGCGAGCTTGTGAGACCCACCTGCCCTCATCACGGTGTCAGTGTCAAATCCTCCTCTGCCTGCACTGCAACCTCTGTGACCTCTCTGCTCTTCTCTCTTAATTCTATTTCAGTATTTGTTTTAAATTCAGATTACATAAGGGGCTTCTGTTTTCCTGGACAAAACTTGCCTGATACCAATTTTAGTATTTTAATAGAGATGGAGTCATAACAAAATACTTAAAATACATGCACTGTCATTTGTCAAAATAATTCATATCAGAGGCAACAGAAATTATAATCTATCCACTGGAGTCCTAAGACATTCGGTAAAACTACTGTCTAGAGTGACTTTACACTGCATCATGTGTCTTGAACTTGATGCACTGAGGCAAAGATTTGAAAGCATTGTCCAGCCATGATAAGGTGAAACAAAAAAAAGGGGAGCATAGAAAGGGAATGACCAACTTAAAGGAAGAATTTAGAGCAAGTACAGATAACAGAGAAGTGTCAGCATTTTAAAATACATGTCCAAATCAAAGGTGGGTGACATACCCTCAAGGTAAGTGGGAGGAAAAGGACTAATTGTGACTAAAATGGCTGATTATGGCTCCATGGGCCTTGGAGCCTTGAGTGTAGGTGTGACCATGGGACTTGCTTAGACCAATGGAATGTTAGCAGCTGTAACACAGACAGAAACATGTATTTCTTATGCAGTTTGGTTGCAACTTCTCTTTGTTATAGAAAAAATACAGTGATGAAAGACACTTCTACCTCTTTTGGCCCAAGAGCGAAGTCTACAGAGAGACTCAGCATAGCTCAGAGAGCTCAGTCTCAGAGACTCAGCATGGCTCTTCCATAGTCTCAGCCTGAAGCAAGTGGCCCAGTCAACTGCAAACATGAAGCAAGCCAAGTGTATTTATCATTACATGGTACGGAGATCTCTGGGGCTATGTATGAAGCACAGAGCCACAAAGTTAACTGATGGTTTAGGGCTGACAGCAGACTCCTGGTTGCTAGAAACATTTCCTCAGAAAGAGTAGGAAGGAGAGTGTCCAGACACACACATTTTGGCTCTGTGCATATCGGTGTCACCAGATTCTCTATGACCAGATGTGTGACAGAGTGAACTGCCATCCCAGTTATTATTCCACAGCTGTGTCTATTCATTTCCATCTGTACCTTTGCAATGTTTCACCCTCTGCGGGGACCATATATCTTCTCCTTCCACTGACTTGGATTTGGCCAGTTTACAGGAGAAGTTTTCAAAATGTCTTCCTGGTTTGGATTTACCTCTTACGTTCCTATAAGTACCAGTGACAAACACATTCATCACAACCATTAGTCCCCAAACATGGAGACACATGAAGCAGACGCAGGTAAACCTGAAAGCCTACCAGACCTGCAGAGAGACGAATGTCACTTTCCACTTGTAAGTCTCTGAGATCACGGGGTCATTTATTAGTCAACTAAAAATTGACTTATAAAGGGCGAATATGATATTGATAACAAAATATTCTTGAGTTATTTACAGTGCAAGCCTGCTTTATTGCGTAATTAAGTAGAGTAACAGAAATAGACACTGAAGATTTTTTCTTTTTAATTTCAGCATGGTCACTGATGAAAAATAAATCAGCAAAATTTTAATATTATATTAATTGAGAGAACTATGAAAAGCAATAGCATAGCTCTGGGACGAGAAGCGTAAGAAGAGCATCGAGTTTGGTGTGTCCACACAGGGAGAACTGGGAAAGGAAGCATCAGTCTTGGGAGGATGGCATCATTTGTTAGCACTAGTGAGATGGCTCTATTGTTACCACAGACCTGAAAAGGACAGCTAATAATTTAATGTTTCTGAAATTAGATCATCATTCACCCCTAACTTGAAGAATTCCAGGAAAATACTAGTTGTATCAGTTGTCATATATTTTACTACTTAAAAAGACATGTTCGTATAATTTATTTATTTAGGTAATTATATACTAAATACAAAAAACTTGATTTTAAGTGTTGGTTGAATTGCAAACATAGAAAATTTATTTTAGAAACAATTTTTGTATAATTTATGTGTATTTTTTCAAAAATAGAATACTTAACTATACGCAAATATTAATATTTTTAAATGTAGACTAAAAAGGACACTAAAATTAATTTAAACTTTTTTTTTTAATAGCACAAGCCAGTTTTACACATGAAACCTGAGTGGACTCTGCCACTGAGCTCTCTACTAAACGTTTTATTCCTCTCTTTGTCTTCTTCAGGACTTTTATTTGGCTCTTTTTAAGATCTTTTTAGTTATATGTTAATTGTATTTTGTTCATTCATTATTTTTATGAATTTATTTAGTTTATCTGTGTTTTCTTATAGATCATTAAGCTTTTTTATGAGAATTATTTTGAATTCTTTGCTGAGTACTTCATGAATCTTCAGTTTTTGGGGTCTGTTACTGACTCTTGTTAACTCACGTTACTCAGTTTCCTTTGTGATGTGGGATTTGCCTGATTCTTCATGACCTGTCTTGTCATTTTCTTATTGAGATGTAGGATTAATTTCTGTATTTTGAACATGCATTCTTTATTAGATATGATTTGAAAATATTTTCTTTTAATCTATAGCTTACATTTCTTTGCATAACTGAAGCTTTTGAATAACAACCTATTTTAATTTTAATTGTAATATATTCCATTCTGGCATTTTTTTAATTTTTATGGATTAGCCTTGGGTATCACATCTAAAAGTTTTTGCTTAATGCAAGATCTCATGTTCTTTTATATTTCCTATTAGAGATAAGGTGGATTTAGGTCTTGCATTTCTATTTAGGATATAATTTTATTATATTTTTGTTCATGACATTAAAAAAGGTATGCATACTCTGTAGTTTCTTTTTATTCTTTTCTTAAAATGATTACCATGGCATCTTAAAATATCACTTTTCCTTCTTTCTGTACATGTAGTAGCCTTCCATCTAGCCCTGGATATATGGAGAGTTTAGCTAGCTCCTCCACGACTCTTTTCATTTTTAGGAATTTTATGTTAAATTTCTGGTTGGTTAGCTAGTTTGTCACTCACCTTAGGAAGGCTTATTCTAATCCAGAGTTTATAGGACTTGGGAATGAACCTGCCTTCTGTTAGAAACCATATAGTTCAGGGAGTTTGTCTGATTCTACAAAAGACAGAAACCAAATTATGACTGAGATAAAATTTCTTCACATATCAAGAGTTTGGAGATTAAATGTGATTTTAAAGAAACAAAATTAATGTGTTGTTTATATTGCAGGTGGGAGAGTAAAGGTGATATGCAGTATGCATTAAAATCCCTAAACAAGAAAGTGATATTTAGTTGAAAAAAAATCTGGCTGATAAATAAATTTAAAGCAGAACAACAGTTATACATAAAGAAGTTTCTCAAAGGAATGAAATGTTTCAAATACACATACAAATGTAGATTCAGGGTTAGAGATAATGAAAAATATAATATAATTGATTGGCCTGTTTTGGTTTGTAGACCATGGAGAAAATTCAGTTTCACATGGCTAAGAAGTTGCATTTTGATGAATCACGTTTGTACTCTCCAATTAAACTGGTAAATCAACTTGAAAGAATAATAAGACGACGTTGGTTTTAACTTAAGTCACTAGCAGTATTGAAGAATTTCTTATTTCCTATGATAAAAATTTAGGCACAAAGACTCAAAATTTAAAACCTCCAAGATTTTCCAAAATACAGAATTATCTTTGCATGATATGTTATACATTTGTGTCACTGCACAATTGACTATTAGTCCGTGGCCAGGGTATGCACTCAGGAGATGTGCCGGAATTGTGTTTGCCATTTAATTGAGCATTAGGATATGTAGAATATCACTTCTACAGTTTTACATAAGCAGACATGTGCTGTTCTGAATTTTAATGAAGCGAGTGCAGGGCTATAATTGTTCTTTACCAACGGTATGCTGACAAGGTTTAAATACATGCAGAGAAGTACATGGTGGGCTATGTTCAGACATTTGTCCCCCAAATAAAGGAATCTAGCAGCACATGGTAATATTCTGGTCCACAATACAAGAAAACTAGTAAACAGCTAATAATTTAACTGGAAATATTTTAGTAGTCCAATATATATTTAAATAAAATTATGGATAATTATTCATAGAAATCAGGATGGATTTCTCACAAGATACAATACTTTTTTATAATTAACATTTTATTTACTTATTTTTTTATTCTTTTTTTTTTTTTTAAGCAGAGTCTCAAGCTGTCGCCCAGGGTAGAGTGCCATGGCATCACAGCTCACAGCAACCTCAAACTCTTGGGCTTAAGCGATTCTCTTGCCTCAGCCTCCCGAGTAGCTGGGACCACAGGCACCCACCACAGCATCAGGCTATTTTGTTGTTGTTGTTGTTATTGTTGCCTTTGTCATTCTTATTTTAGCTGACCTGGGCTGGGCTCGAACCTGCCAGCCCCAGTGTATGTGGCCAGCACCCTACCCACAGAGCTATGGGCACTACCCTAATTAACATTTCAAAATAAATTATTCGTTCACCCTGCCTTCTCAAGATGTTACAGATGGCAAGGACCTAGCTCCACGGATGGTTCTTCAACAATTTTCATGCAAAATCTCAGAGTTTTCTTTTCTTTTTTGGAGGGGGGTCAAAATCTGAGGGAACACCCTGCTATCCTCCCTTGCACTGTCTCTGTACATTTTGACTTCTGTTCTTTATTCTTGAATGATGCCATTATTAAGGGACATTTACTATACACAATTCTGCACTGTTCAGCTGTCCAATATTTTACCCACTTCTCATCGGTGGTTATTCAAATTTAAATGAATTGCAATTAAGCAAAATTGAAAAATTAGTTTTCTGTTCTCACTATTCACATCTCAAATGCTTAACAGAGCAAGGAACTCGTAGCCATAATGCAAATTGAACATTTCCATCATTCTGTTGGATTTGTACTTCTTCAGAGTTTTACTGAGAATATATGTATCTTTCAAAATTAATCAAGAGTAAAAATATACCTGTTTTGAAACTATATACCATACTCTTTTGTGATTATACTTAAAATAAAAATGGTTATAGACATGAATAAACATTTCAGGGATTCTTTTATCTTTTAAAAAATTTAGGGATTTTGGTTCAGCACTCATAGCACAGTGGTTACGGCTCCAGCCACAGCCACATACACTGAGGCTGGCAAGTTCAAACCCAACCCAGGTCCTCTAAACAACAATGACAACTACAACAAAAAAAATAGCCAGGCATTGTGGCAGTTACCCATAGTCCCAGCTACTTGGGAGGCTCAGATAAAAGAATCACTTGAGCCCAAGAATCACTTGAGCCCAAGAGTCTGAGATTGCTGTGAGTTATGAAGCCACAGCACTCTACCGAAGGCAACAAAGTGAGACTCAGTCTCAAAAAAAAGGGGGGGGGATTTTTTTATTTTAAAACTCTTATATTTAATTTCATTCATTATTTAACTAATACATATAAAGTCTTTATTCCATGCTTTGTTTTGGGCTTTAGAAAAAGTGTTTAAGATGACAAGCATGATCTCTGCTTTCACGGGGTCTACATTCAAACAGGATAAAATAAAGTTACGCAAATTGTTAAACAAATTATAAAAATGTCATATTTAATGAGTGCTGGGGAGGGAATAAAGATGGTGAACCTATTCTGACATGGGGGAGGATGTTTTCCTTGAGTGTCTGATACTTTAAAAATTAAAGATGAAAATAATTTACACAGGTAAATTTTCGATTTGTTGGGCGCTGACCAAAGGCAGCAGTGACGTGTGCCCAAATGGAATGAGGGGCCTACGCAAAGTTCCTGAGACAAATGAGACTGAAAATCAGCTGGTGTCGGGGTGGCCAGTCTTAGGACTGGTTGTAGAGGATGGTGGAGTAAAGAAAGGTAGAAGATGACCATGTAAGCTCTTATCTCTACGGTGAAGATGTTTGGCTTTAGAAATAATGGCAAACTATGGGATAATTTGAAGCCTAAAGAAGAGTAGAATGTGAACGTTTTAAAACAATAACTGAGAAAATGACATGAAGGCTCTGTTGACCAGTTTGATGGAAGTATTTTGGATTGCATGTGAAAACCCCACACTGTACCCCAGAAGTGCATTAATGTACATAGTTACCATTCAATAAAAAAAAAAAAAAAAAGAAAAACAAGAATTCATGATCAGATATGCAAAATCATGTGGTCAGAAAATGATAAATATAACACAAAAACATTAAAAACATTTCATTATCTTACAGGGATGCTTTCTGTCTGTGGTGTTTAGACCATCAGAGGTTCAAATTGTTTGACCTATCCTTCCAGCCTTGATCCCTGGTCCTGATGGTCTCTCAAATGAATTGGCCTGTGCCCTCTTCTTCCTGCCTGGCTTTTTCTTCCTAGTTCCTATTGTGAAGCTTTCTCTATCATAGTGTCAAAGATATTTTGGTGGTCAGTCCCAAGTAGATTGTCCTTTTCAGAACTATAGGTGCATCTGGTACTTCCAGGTGGAGATGTAAACTCAGTGTCTTTACCAACACGACTGGTCATTCCTCTCCACTTCCAGGTGACACACTCTCAGAGTCTCTTTAATTATCCCAGAAATACCAATCTTTTCATATGTTTCATATCTTTCAAAAAACAATTTTATCCCATCTTCTCAGAGACAGAAAACTATCTTACTTAAGAAGACTACTTACAAGTTCATAGCCCCTGCTGATTGCTAAGAAGACTCCCACATTCTACTAGAGCAGTGGTTCTCAACCTTCCTAATGCTGCAATGTATTTTCATTGTTAAAAGGGGGTCGTGACCCACAGGTTGAGAACTGCTGTACTAGAGAAAAGCTTCTCATCTGCTCTTGGAGTAAAGGAGAGAATGATGGGTCTTCACTCAATATCCATTCTCTGTTAATTTTTTTTTCAGTAGTTGCATATCCTTTTATGCAGTAACCCTGGCAGCAAATCATGTGTTAAGTATGTAGCTGAAATTTTCTGATTTGGGTCTTGGCCTTAGACCCAATTTAGAACTTCTTGTATCCCTCTGGGTTTGAATATTGTATTCATCGGACAAGAAAGGGTTTGAGGATTATGCCATCGCAATGTTCCTAGCAAGTTTCGATGAAATATTACTACATGATCGGATGTCCTATAAAGTGTAAAGATTTTTTGTTAGTAATTTGTTTTATGGATTTTCATCTAGCACGTATGTTAAAAAGTATTCTTTAAAAGAAAAAATGCTGATTGTATCAGTGGTAGTTTTCTGACTGCTTTTCTTTTGGTTTGTTTACTTTTAGTTTCTGTTTTATCTCATGCCTTGTTTCCTTGCTGATAGAGCCAGCTGCTGAGTCAGCAATGTGTAGGCAACTCAAGTAGGACATGATTACTGAGATTCCTTTTATTTTTCCCTCCAGGGCAGTTACCAGCCTTGTCATTGAAAAATAAATTAAAAAAAGATTCCTGCAGCAACCTGATAAGTACCTGGTTGCTCAGCATAACCCTCTGTGAGACTCACTTGTAGCTCTGCTTTAAAAAGAGGGTAAAATGAAGATTAAAAATTCATTGGCACATCCCCGTAGAGCCCAGCTAAAAGGCAAAGAAACACCTTCTTACCATAAATAAAACATCATCAGAGGTGGTACAGGGCACTAGGCCTGTTTTATGATTATTATACTTACATGATGCAGGAAAACATGGCAACAAGATAAAAAATACACGTTAAAGAAATATCTGGTCCCAAGGGTGTTCTCTGACCCCAACAGTCAAACT
>NW_003852432.1:3169227-3177330 GCF_000181295.1 Otolemur garnettii
CTACATAGTTTAATATGAAACAAATGCTCCTTCTCTTCCACATGGCATTAGAAATCTTTCCATGTATCCATTCCAGCAGAGCATACTACCCCAAGACTTTGATTCTCCAGACAGATACTCTATGTTTTTCATAGAATGTGTGTGGGTCAGACGGTCTGTAAGATCTGGTTGGAGGAAGCTCGTCTCTGACCCGTGGTGGTGTAAAGCTAGACATCTGCAGCCGGAGGAAGCAGTTCCCAAATGACCACTTCACTTAAGTATAGTTTCTCTCCTTAGCCTTTCTTTCCACGTGGTGTATTCATGTCTCAGTCTGCCCAGGTGGCTTGAGTGTCACACCACATGGCAATCTCAGGTCTGTAGAATGATTACACATTGACCGGCTTTCCTTAGTGCAAGCACAACAATAGGTCTAGGAAATGGATGCAGGATTTCTTATAACCTAGCCTCAGAAGTCCCAGGACCTCACTCTCACTCATTCCGTTGGTCAATTAAGTTACTGCTTGAGGCAAGGTCCACTCCTCCTCAGGAAAAACTCTAGCTCTGGATGAGAGAGACCGGGATTGATGCCATCTTGAAGACACAGCAGCACGGAAACATTTCAAGCTATATCCGGTTAGCATCTCCTTCCACGGCATTTCCTCTGTAGTTTATACACCTCTGGTTATTTTGGGCTCTAAACTTTAGCTATGTGTTTTAAGATGCTTTTATTTTTAAGACGTTTTATACCCTTGGGTTGTTAGAAGCTATTTGTGATCTTGAGTTAATTACCTTGTTCTCTAGGAAACTTTCTCTAGGAAAGTTGTTCTCTAAGAAACTTTCCTCACTAGAGTTTCCTCTCACACACCCATGACTGAACGCACATTTGTCAGGCAGTTTTTAAGATAACAAAGATAGTGCAATTGAGCAAAAAAGGGGGGAGGGAACTGCTCTTAGAAATTTCATTTTGGTGGAGACAATGACCAAATATTAATGTCAAAGAAGTGGTAGGTTATAAGTACTATGAAGAAAATACATCAACTGTATAGGGAGTGTAGGGAATTGAAGTTGACATCGGGACGTCACCCTACTTCAGCCTGCTATCACTTCCCTCTACTTTGTTCAGCAACTAAGCCACATTGCAGATGTGATTCAGTGTCATAAGATTATATGGCTTGGAAAGTGGTACTTAATTTTGAGATTACAGATATAATTGACAATTTTATGAGTACTCATCTCTGGGAAAATTCATTTTGCAGATATTGGTATAAAATTTAGTGTTCAGATAGCCCTTGAATTTTCTTTTGCCCCATTAATGTAGAAATCAACCTTAATTAACAAAGATATATTGTTTTTTTTTCCCACCATATTCCACCAGTGGGATCAAGTAGATAAAGTTTGTAGAAGATTGCATTTGTGTGTGTGTGTGTGTGTGTATCTCACAGCTCAAAAAATTCTATTTAGTATTCCTACACATTTTATTTTCCAATACTGAATTCAGTTTCTAACTCAATGAAGGATATAGGACTATAAATTATGAGATTGGCTTCTGCTTATTTTCTTTATATTAACTTAATAACGAGGCATAAAAATGTCAAAAATGCAGGGGTTTTTTGTTTTGTTTTGTTTTTTAAGGGACAGAGTCTCACTTTGTCGCCCTTGGTAGAGTGCCATGGCATCACAGCTCATAGCATCCTCCAGTTCTTGGGCTAAGGCAATTCTCTTGCCTCAGCCTCCCAAGTAGCTGGGACTATAGGTGCCTGCCACAATGCCCAGCTATTTTTTTGCTATGGTTTGGCCACGGACGGGTTTGAAACCACCACCCTTGGTATATGGGGCCAGTGCCCTACTGTGCCACAGATACTGCCCCCCAAATGCAGTTTTTATTTGGCTAAAAATTGTTGTTTCAATATAATTCTGTTCTTGTTCCAAGTGGCTATCTTTATATCTCCAATACTCAGTGGATAAAGTTTTTCATAGCTCCTGTATGGAGTCAGAGTCTTCTGAAGGAAAATATTTACTGAGTTGTTTTATTTTAGAAATATATGATTATAGTTTGTGGGACTTCATTGTAAAAGCTATAATGTGAATATTATAAAATACAAATTTATAGATGTATGTCTATTGGTACATCAAGTATTCCTGCCCATTAATTTTTCTAAATAGGCATTTTATCAGATAATTATACTTTGAATATTTTATCTAGGTCACTATTAAAAGTAATCCACTAGAGAAAATTGCTTTCAAAAAAAATTATTCTAAATTTTAAGCTATCCTCTTGGTACTACTACTACTATGAAAATATAGCTGTCCGTAAGGCAGGATTTCTCGTGTCCTACAAGCTAAACTTACCTTCTTTAAAACCTGATAGTTTTATATGTCTAAGATAAAATGGTAACTGATTTTACCAGTGAGTTTATGGAAATTAATGACAGATTAAACATGTATTTGTAGCTCAAGACAAAAAAAAAAAAAAAACAGTGAAAAATAGCTGTTGGCATAGTACATGGGGTGTAAAGTTCTTCAAAGACAAAGCTTCGGTTCTTAAAATGGTAATATAACTATAGTGAATGCTACATAGAATTGATTGAGGCACTATTAAAGTTCTCTATTAAGCAAATACACAATAGAGAGGAACTTATTCTGCTATTTTAAGCATGTTCATAACAACTTTGAGGGGGAAATTAATGAGAAGGTTTTATGTTATACTTTGAACTATTTACCGCTTAATTTGTATTGTGGTAATAGACTGACTTTTGCGGCCATAATATACCTATGACTGCAAGAGATTTTAAAACATGAGATTATTCACATAGTTAAACCGCAACTTAACTGGATGCAAATATCATCATCTAAATATCTCAATTAATTTGGATATATGAGATACAATATCAAAAGAAAGGCTCACATTTTCAGGGAGTTCATTCAAAATAGTTGTAGTGGTAAATAATAGCAGTAATGGTGATATTATTATTGCTGCTGCTGCTACTACGACTAATGAATTACTGCTATAGGAATAATGATGATGATTTTTCAAAAATGGCAAACGATAGACACAGTCTTAAATAGTCATCTTAGCCTTCAAATCATACAAGCAGACACTCACAGTATCACAGCCTCACCTACTTGATATGTTCTTCTACTAAGGACTTGATACAATTAAATCTCATCAATCTCATTTAGGTAATTTCCCTGGAATCTATGTATTTTTCAAAAAATTTAAGTAAATTTTATATATTACTGTAATTTTTTTTGAAGAAATGGCAAAGCAGATACTACAGATACAAGCAAATCTCACTTTTTTCCAGCAGTATAGTTTGGAATTAAAAAAACATGGAAAGACATTACAAATTTGAAAATGATGTCTGTAGGCAGCACAAGATATGATTTTCATTCTCTTCTATTATTTGATTTATGATTTCCCACCAATGGTACCAAATAACATTTTCGAATTAGTGCCTTGACTTAAATGATACAAGTTGTGGTGTTATGTAAATATGGCTGCAGTGTACTATACAAGGAAACAAATGAAATAAGCCTAGCTTTCATTTATTTTTTTAACTACTATGGGCACATAATAGTTGTATATCTTCATGGAGTATATCTGATTATTTGATACAAAGGATATAATGTGAATTAGTAGAATCAGAATAATGGGGTAGCCAGTTCCTCAAGAATTTAACACTTCTATGTCATAGGAACATCCCAATTTCACTTTTCACTTTTTTGTTATTTATTTATTTATTTATTTAGAGACAGAGTCTCACTTTGTCACCCTCAGTAGAATGCTGTAGTGTCACAGCTCATAGCAACCTCCAACTCCTGGGCTTAGGCGATTCTCTTGCCTCCGCCTCCTGAGTAGCTGGGACTACAGGCACCCACCACAACACCTGGCTTTTTTTTGTTGTTGTTGCTGCGGTTTGGCCAAGGCTGGGTTTGAACCCTCTGACCTTGGTATATGGGGCTGGCACCCTACTCACTGAGTCACAGGCGCCGCCCCACTTTTATGTTATTGTAAAGTATACTCTAATTTACTATTGATGATAGTCACTGAGTTGTGCCAGCAAACATCGCTCACTCTGTTTATCTATGTTTTTGCACCATTAACAAATCCCACTTTACTTCCCTCCTCCTCCTCACTGCCCTTTCCTGACTCTGGAAACTATCATTCTATCTTTGAGTCATAATCTTGTGTTAATAGCTCTTGTGAGTGAGAACATAAGAAAGTTTTATTTCTGCACCTTGCACATTTCACTCAACATAACATCCTCCAATTCTATACATACTTTTGCAAAATGGCAGGATTCTTTTTCTGGCTATATCCTATCCCATTGAGTATATGTATCACGATTTCTTTTCTGTTGATGGACATTTAGTTTGATGCCATATCTTGGCCCTTAAATGGTATTGTAATGAGAGTGGGTGTGCATACACATCCACACACAGATACATATTTAATGTACTGTATTCACTTCCTTTGATATATTCCCAGCAATCGGACTGCTGGGTTATATGGTAGCTATATTTTTAGTTTCTATGAGGAATCTCCATCCTGTTCTCCATAGTCATAGCACTAATTTACATTCCCTCCAGTGGAGCACAAGGCTTCTTCTTTCCCCCCGTCCTGACCAGCATCTGTTATTGCTGGTCTTCTTCATAAAAACCATTTTAACTGAGGTGAAATGGTATCTTACTGCAGCTTGGATTTTCATTTCTCTGAATTCTAATAATGTTGAGTATTTTTTCATTTACCCATTGATCATTTATTTGTCCGTCTTCTTTTGAGAAATGTCTGTTCAGATCCATTGACTTTTTTTGTATGGAGTTGAAGGAGCTCCTTGCATATTCTAGTTGTGACTTCCTCATCAGACGGGCAGTTTGCAAATATTTACTCCCATTCTGTGAGTTGTCTCTTTACTTTGCTGTTTCTTTTGCTGTGTAGAAGTCAGTTTGATGTGATCCCATTTGTTTGATTTTTGCCTTGGTTGCTAAGCTCTGGAAATACGATGGAAGGAATCCTTGACCAGATCAATGCTCTGAAGTATTTCTCTAAGGCTTTCTTATAGTGGTTTTATAGTTTCAGGTCTTAGATTAAAGTCTTTAATCTATTTTGATTTGATTTTTGTATATGTCAAGAGATACAGATCTAGCTCATTCTTTGCAAGTAATAGCTTATCAATTGCTTTATGTAATTATAATTATATATAATATAATAATATATTATATATAATTGCCTATAAAAGCTTTAAAATTTGACAGAATTTACAGTACTTAAACACTGAAATGATAAGACTTAATTTAGTAAATAGGAAAAAATAGTTGCACGGGTCAATTTACATATACACTTTATGCCCATAATATTTACAAAACCTCCTAAATTCAGAGTTACAGATTTTTCTTATCTCCTACCTAGCTACATACTATTCCAATGAACAAGGTTTATTCTTTCCATTAAATGTTAGTGATTATATAACTTGTTTTATGAACCAGAATCAAAAGGTTGGGAAAATGCTATTTAAGCCATTTTTGTGTATTGTTTTATAATACATTATTATTTTGTTTTTTTTTTCCAGGAAGGAAACACAAAACCACTTTTCTGCTTACATGATTTGACTCTCGAAAATTACATAGTATGCATTTAGAAATTAGTCTCAGAATTAGACTCTAATTATGAGTCCATCTGACCTACTGAACGACCTTTGTTTTGTTACTTTTCTTGAATTCTATATAAAACACTGGTGAAGAGTAACCACAATACACTTAATGCCTCACTTAAAAGGCTGAAGAAAATTGAAAATGAAGACAAATTCTATCTCATTAAAATAAACTATATACTGATCCACTGTGTGTCAAAATATAATTGCTGTATTTATTAGAAATATACAATATTATTGGATAATAAAGTAATAATCCTACCACCACAATATTTAGTGAGATATCAGTATATGTTGTCATCTGAAAAATAAATGGGTAATGATTGTCAACATGTCATAATAAGACTATAAGTGAAAATATCAGGGGCTTTCAATTTGCTCAGTAAATATCACTTTATTTACAAATGAAACTGCCACCTGTAATGTCATTAGCCATATATATATATATATATATGTATGTAGGTGTATATATATGAAACATTCCCAGAAAAGTCTCAAAACCTACAGCGAGAGAGCCTTCATTCCAGTGCATAAAACACCAGCTTCATGTACCAGTACAAACCCAAATTGTCAAATAATGCAAAATGTTGGGTGTACTTGACAGTTAATGGTGAAACTAAAATAAATAAACAAACAAACTTAGAAGAATAAACCTAAAAGAAACAGATGAAAAAATTTTTTTCTCCATAAATACAATTTTTCAATACTAAAAGTTCACAAAATCCTGCCAATGCCAACCTAATACTGAGACAGCTCTGAGGGTGGTGGGATGGTATCTGTCCTGTGGGCAAAGATCTTCTGGTGTGATGAATACTCCACATCCTGCTTTTTCAGAACAGTTAAGGCTCTGAAGAGTACTGAACAAAAGAAATTCAATACTTTTTATACTAACATTTTCCCAATATATTTGATCTCACAACCTTATTTTCCCTCTTTGCTTAACATCTTTTTAACAAAAGGTAATGCAGCTTAGGAAAAAAAGTAATAGCAAGTAACGTAAATCAATTTATTTTGCATGATGAGATTGCACAGGGAAGTTAGGTGAGATCAAGAAGTATTAGGGAAAACAGCAGCTTGAATGTCAAAACTACAATACAAATCTAAGGCTTTTAGCTTAACATTTTTAATTTACTGTATATATCTATTTGTCTAGATATAAATGGATTAGTGTTTACGCAGAGTGAACAGAAGGTTCTCTTTCGCTTTCTACAAAGAAGTTTTTATTTTATATTTCCTTATGCCCACACTATACCTACCTCAGTTAAATAAGCGAAGTGATATCCTGGAAGCCATGGTTTAGGTCTGTAAGTAATTAGCCATTTATGCACAGTGGATCTTTTTTCTCTGACTTACTACTTGTTTATATTTCAAAGATATCGCAAATCACAAAAAGAGCTGTGAGCTTAAAGTATTAGTGAATTTTGATGTTGAGAGTATCATCTCTATTACCTGAGAATAATTGTAGAACATATACCAGAAAATCTGATCTGCCTAACTGTGCTTGATCACAAACACACAAACAGGCATGCACCAGAGAGAAAGACAGAACTACTTATGTATGCAGCAGAATAACACCACATTGAATCGAGGAACTAGTCTCTCGGGGCCAATTTATGCCTTCCTCTACAGCTGTATGAAGCCACTTTGGAACATAATATATTCTTTTGAAGTCAATGATCCCTGAGGGTTCAAAGCAAGATGAGAATGTGGCTCTTGATAGAGTGGCTGCATTGTGTAGAATAAAATCTTTAATTCTAAGCCTCTGTGAGTGCCCACACGTGCCCACACACATACAGGATGAAGAGAAAATGGGAATAAATCATAGGAGAATGCGTAAAATGATTAGGACCCCAAACAGTGATTTGACGTGCCAGAAACACAACAGAAACTTATCTGCCGTTTGTATGAGAGGTGAAGCCGTGGAGGTATTTTTATTTACTCATCTTTATGTTAAATGCAGGAGAAATAATAAGTGGAACATAAAAAAGAAATCGTTAGACAGCCAAAAGGGGGATATCCACAGAGCAGAGCCTCCAGCTTAAAGAGGAAACCGATTTTTCTGAGATTGGGGTTTACAAAATTCAACCTATAACTGAGTATAAATCAAATTTCCAAGTGGGAATCAAATTTCCAAAGAGGTAGATAAAGTTGCTTAGAGCTTTACGTCAAACTTAAGGCAACTTATTTAACGTCAGTTGTTTTGTGTACGTGTGAGTGTTGTGTGTTCACACATGTGTGTGTGCAGCTACTTTGGCAGAATTACTGCTGGTCACATTATTTATATACAAAAATAAATTTAATTTTTTTATTCATAAAGAATACAATCCGAAAGTCAAAATTATCAGTGAATGAAAACAACAGTGATTAGGTCTGTTGGTATTTTTGTACTCGGTTTTGGTTACATTTCCATTCATGTGGGATGTGGACTCTAAAAGAAGTTTAG
The DNA here is from genome assembly GCF_000181295.1 of Otolemur garnettii. Taxonomy (NCBI): domain Eukaryota; kingdom Metazoa; phylum Chordata; class Mammalia; order Primates; family Galagidae; genus Otolemur; species Otolemur garnettii. The sequence continues at coordinate 3,177,301 of NW_003852432.1, forward strand.
CTTGTATTCATCATCTTCCGGTTCCGGTTT
>NW_003852432.1:3177379-3201457 GCF_000181295.1 Otolemur garnettii
CCCTCAGTAGAGCGCTCTGACTTCACAGCTCACAGCAACCTCAGACTCTTGGGCTCAAGTGATTCTCTTGTCTCAGCTTCCCAAGTAGCTGGGACTACAGGAGCCCACCACAACGCCCAGCCATTTTTTTTTTTGGTTACTGCCATCATTGTTGCTTGGTGGGCACGGGCTGGGGATACGAACCTGACACCTTAGGTGTATGTGGCTGGCGCCTTAGCCGCTTAGCCCGGTTCTGGTTTCAGTACCGAGGCTTTGGAATGCCTAGCTAAAGCTCCACTTGAGCATTACTAATATGCATTTTGGAGCCTACTAGCTTGCTAATATGAAGGACTCTAAGATTCTTATTTGAAGCACTTTATAATTAGAACATAGTTGAAATTCAAAATAAAATGTTACAAGAAATAAAGATTTTGAACCTGGGCTACAGGGCAAAAATCTAAGACAAAAATGACTTGATTTTGTCATAGCTCCTTGAATTAGAGAGAAGACAAGGGGACATTTGCTCTAGCAAAGTGATTCATATTCATATTTATCTGACAAGTTAGAGATGAGTAGAAAAGTACAGCTCAATTTGACAACAACGTTGGAGCAACTCGTAAGAGCAGAAACCCCATGTTCTTTTCTGGTAAGGTAAGATTTTTCTTTTCATTTTTACTTTTTATGTGGATAGCAAGAATTGTGAAAGTTTGAGGACTCCTTTGATGGAAGAGGCAGTAAATGTTTTTGTTCAGTGATACATGTCTCGGGCCAAGGTAACATTTGGACTGTTCCTGGGTCTCCCCTTCATCATCCAGGAGTTTGGTTGTATTTCAGCAAGAATCTTCTGACTTTTTTTTTGCCTCAGTCTCTTTCCTATTGCCTGGGAGGCTTCGATCCTCTATTTGTAGTTGTTGGAGACAGGTTAGATAGGTCAACTCATTTCCAGGTCGTGTATAGATATTTTTTCCCCTTCTCTAATTGCTCCTTAGAAATCCATCTACCCTTCAAGTTTGCTTAGCTGACTTCTGCATTTCTTCCCTGCTTTGTTTGCTCATATTGACTCAGCAAAGTGCATCCTCAACACCAAAGCTATTTTTTTTTAGCAAGAAACTGAGAATGTCTTTATTTCTCTTTCTATATACAGACTCCTGACACGGGCTAAGAATAAAGCCATATTTGATGTTTGGCTGAAACTTCAGTGCACTGTGAGATTTTATAACTACTTATGATAGCAATTTAAGCAAACACCAGCAATACTGATTGTAAGAGGTGTGGCACGGTCTAGTGAGGTTCTCTGAAAATTATTTAATACGAGAAGAAACACTGGAACATTGCTCATAAAAAGCAAATACTACTGAATACTTATGTAAAAAGTTGTGCCAAGAGAGCCACAGAGCAGTAAGGAAGAATGGAATACCTTGTATCTGCCACAGTTCCTTTCTCCAAGCCATTGGCACTTGCGCCGGTGCGCCTGTGGTAACCAGGGTCACAGGCATCCTATTGCGCACATGAGAATGACTAGGGGAAAGGAGTTCACACATCACTAGCGCCAGCCCCACCAACAAGGTTGGCTCCCCCTGTCAGGTTCCAGAAGAAGATGACTTAACTGTATTTGAATAAATGTAGAGTGTTGCATTATGCTTAATAAAAATAAGACATCCCCTGAAAGTAAGCCCTAGTGTGTCTTTTTGAGAAAAAATAAATATAAGACAGTGTCTTATTTTGGGGGAAACGCAGTACCAAGTCACTAGTTATACTTAAACTCACCACAGGAGCTCCTGACCAGTCCCTACATATGGGTAGGATTAGATATCTCTGCCCAAAAGCTGTCTTTAATGCCTGGGTAATTCTTTTTCTTCACCAAAGCTCAAGTTTAATATATCGCTGACCCTTTCATGGACTCATAGCTGGACTACATAATCATCCTTTATGCTCCATTGGTATCCTAGGCTTAACTGCATTAAACTCCATCTGTTTTCAAAATGGCTTTTCATTCCTATAACTACCATGAAGTAATTTATCACTGTATGTTCAGAGCCTAGCTCAGAGCTCCTTACACAGCATCAACGCATATATATATATGCATTGATATATTTTAGCTAAGTGGGAATCAAATAGCTGGTTTAGTGGTCACTAGAAAGTACTTTAAAAAATTCTGGTATTCATTTTAAAGAAATTTGAATTTTAGGGGGAATATGAATGTAAATGTATCACTGCCATATAGTAGTATCATGCTAGTATTTATTAATGCTTCTGATAAAATTCAGCATTTCACTTTTAATTTTCTCTCCTTTTTCCTTTTGCTAATTGTAATATAAGTTATTACATAGGTTATCACAATAAATGTACTGTGTGATATTTTCAATTTTTTTCATTTGTAATATAAGGTGCACTTTGGGGATGGACAAAAGAACAAAGTTTACATGCTTAATAAAAGAAATATATAAATCTGTATAATGGAAATTACTAACACACCAACAAAGGCAAAACAAACAAACGCAAAAAATAAGTATTTTCTCGGTTCATGGTAAGTTGGCAAAAAGTATCAAAATAGAGAGAAGAAAATACTATTTCGGGAAACTCAGAAACTAGTCTGTGTTTCCTTTATCATGACTAAGGAAGGATTTCTTTGCAGTAGGCACTAAGGAAAGAGGTGAATTAAAATTAAGAAGCAGTAAGTAAACACATAAGCATGAATTACAGAGTGTACATTTCTGTTTCCCTTATGTAAGAAGTGATGGATATTTCCTTCTTGCTCTTTCTGGTCCCCCATCTACTCTTGCACTCAGTCTGTTCTCCACGTGTCAAAGTGCCAAATTCCAACAGGAAAAACAAGTGGGTCTACCACTGATGTGTGCTACAAATTTCACTCTTCTTGGAATGGGCAGAGGAGAGAAGGAAGTGAGTAAGTGAATCTGTGTAGGCTTTTGTAAATATAATCATTAATTATTCAAACTCTTAAACATAGAGCAGCTTACAATGAAGAAAAAATGAAAGTTTATCAAGCATATAGAGCCACTACATTAAAATTAAAACTATGCTACAGTTTTCAGAAAAAAAGATATTTACAATCAGATACACGACTTCTGTGAACCTTTTCAGAAAGAGGAAACATAAATCACAATGACTCCTTTTGGGTGTCCAAGATACACTGTCAACACTTCTATCTATCATCACACCAGCAAGGACTTTTTACTTTAATTCGCGTTTCTTTGTCTTACTAAACACCTTTTGTGAGAATGAATTGCGTCATATGTCAAATGTAACATTTCCCTATTTAACCATCACTGACATATGCGTGCGCTTAAAATTCTTACTGATAAATACATGACAAGTCAATTAGAAAGTCAATAAAAAATCAAAGGTTGGGGATAATAATAGAACTACTGGGTTATTAAGTATAAAATTATTATATAACACAGTTTTTACTCAATCACTTCTGATTAGATAGAAGTGTTGACAGATACTTGGTATTTGGATAATTTAGTATCAACAGGGGTTCCAACCTTAGCAGAAACTATGAAATGAATCTTCAAATCCATGTATGTCCCTGAATAAAACAATTTTCCTAAGCACGTGGCTTACCCTTTTATGCCATGTTCTGTTTTTATCTTTATTTTAGCACTTTCATATCCATTTGACAGAATAGTGAGTAATGTGGACTTTGAGTCTTTGGCTTACTTGCTCTACAAGTTGAAATTTTGTAGTTCTGCCTTCTATTCCTAGTCTGCCTAACAAACTACCTAATGATTTTAAGATTGCTGCTTTTCATTTTTAGCTGAAGTTTGAGCTCTAAGTTTATCACTAAAATTAGATAATCTCAGCTGGCATAAAAGTGAAACTGAAACCAAACTTGATGCTCTATAGAATAAATTTGATAAAGGCAAAATGGCAGAGAAAAATAGAAAAAGAAGATGGAATTTAATTATCAAATGCTATAAAGTAGAAGTCAGGGAAAGTAAACAAATGTTTAAAAATGCTAAAAACAAATGTAAGTTAAAAATAAACCTAACCATAATATGGGATATTTATATCAAAATAAAAATGGTATTTTGTAAATAATGTATGTGAAAAACATAAACCTACCCAGAATATGGGACAACAATATTTCATATTGTAAATAAATTCAATACACCAATCTGATTACAATAATGGATTTTATGCCCCTAATCTCACTCTTTTAAAATATACACAAGGACTATTTTGAGAAATACAAGAATAAATTGAAACTTTTTTTTACTTTACTTGGGCATTAACAGGCCCCTTTCATAAAGCATATGCACTAGGCAAAAACTAAGAAAAGGTAGGATCTGCTGTGTGTTCATCGTCACTATTTTCATTTCTTCTGGGCATAGAGCTGCGTTCCATTTTTCAGCATCTCCTACAGAACAGCCTGATTGGGTAACCGAGTTCTTAATGATCTACTTGTAGTACTGGGGTGAGCGTCTTTCAGTAGTGATACAAACAAAACTCCTACACAATGTTCCACATAACCGTATTTCTCCATTTTCTGATCAAATTCAGAGACCACAGTCAAAGACTCTGATGCTCTTGGTTATCATAGCTGATTGCAATTTAATGAGTTGAAAAGCCTGGATGCAAACTTAGATTTCACAAAATTTATACTTAAAAATAGATTAACATACCCAAGTTGTTCCAAATACACTTAAATATCTTCCAACAACTGAATCTAATAATAAAAAATCATTTTTCCTTGCTACACACATCCACACCAGCAAAACTGGTTCATCTTTGTAAAAGAATTCATTTTACTTTGAGACAAAGTTAGGTATTTTAATAAAATAGAAAAATAAACCTCGGTTCCTCACAGTAGCTACCTTTCAAGTGCTCACTAGCTACACGTGACTCGTGGCTACAATATTTAATGATGTGCATTATGGGACTGTGGCAGCATATAGTAGAAGGTCCCTTGGTCTTAAATCATAAGACCACTTGCTACCTACTCAAATTAATTGCCTCTAAGTAACAGCATTAAGCTCAACAAGAAGGGCCCCTGTATAACGTACACAACTTCCATGACTGTGATGATGCACAAAAATCAGCTTCAGATGAGGGTCTTATCAATCTGAGACCTTTGAATTAAAATAGGAATTTATGACTGTCTCACATGTTCTGTATACAAGATGGGAGATGCATAAAATGCCGTCTAAACACTCCCATTTGAAAGAAGAGGAATGGAGGACGCGAAAAGATGCCGGTCTGTTGCAAACATGAACCCAAACCATTCTGAACACACACTGCAGAGTTCCCTGCACTGGAGTTAGGAAATTTCTTGTATTGGATCTCAGTTCGAATCCATGAGATTGTTTAACCATCCCATTGTCCTCCACTGCCCCCGGGGCCATCTGGCTCTTCATTCCCTTTATTCTTCCCATTCACAGCTGGAATGAGCACGGAACTATATGGACTTCTGGGGGACTGTAAAGTTGTTTCAGTTCTCATTCTGCCAGTATGATTGAAAATCCAAAATTCTTTTAAAATTTTACATAGTTTTACCCTCTTTGGATCTTTTGGTAGTTCAATTCTCACAAAAACCTAGTGGCTTATTTATTTTACTCTGATCAGCTTCACGTTCCTATAATTTACCTCATGCTTCCTTTCAAAACACATTGTCAGATGTGATATATTTTACTTTTATTATTTTTTCTTTCTCACACCCATGTAGCTTGAGTCCATGGGGCTTGGATGGACTGCCATCCCTTCTAGCTCTTAGTTCCCCCGAGTTATCTTAAATCCAAAAGATACGCTGACTCTCCACCCTTAGTTTTACCCTTCAGTTGAGTCACTGTATTTTACTCAGAGGTTTTCAGAACCATACTCTTTATTTAATCACTGTCTCACTCCATAACTGTTGTAATCAGCATTTATTACTCAAATATTATCCTGACCTTTTCTTTCTACTATTTTAATTAAAAAACAGTTGCTTCTTTCTATCCCAAAATTTCCCAGATTTCTAGAATCTCTCGATTCCTATTTTTTTTTTTCTTGTTGTTGTTGGTTGCAAGCAGCTCATTTCTTTCTTGTTGCACCTGACTAGAAGTAGCAAACAACACGGCAGTGCTAACAGGCCGCTGTCATGCTTTTCTTCTAGAATGTCAGTCTGTTAGGTATAACACCTGCCTGCCGGGAAATTTCAAATTCCTTTTTACTAAATAGTTGCTGTTCTTAATTTAAGACTCCTCTCTTTCAATCGCATGAAACAAATTTAATCAATAAATACCAATAACTTGCATAAGCCAGAAAAAAAAAAAAAGGAAATGTGAGCAAGCCAATATATCTTAGGAAATAAATCAACTATACCAAGAATGGGAGGGAGGAATGAGTCCAGTTCAAAATTACTAATCCAAAGAATATTCAACAGTGGATGTCATATGATAAATAGGTCAGACATCTCCACACGGAGCCAGTACTGATTTCTTCATCATAAGAGATGAATGCTGTAGATGGCACGCAAATTATAATATGGCAGTGATAAGACATACGTGTGTTTTTAATAATGATGATGTTTTTGGTCAAAATGTGCCAATTATAGAGCAATGGATTATGTAGTATCAGGCAGGATTGTATTATGTTTTTAGGGACAAAAAAATTAAAACCTATGTAAAAAGAAATAAACTTAGACATATAATTTTTGAGGGACTGATCCTCAGATGAAGTTTATCTATCGAAGGGAAGCTTAATCTGATGTTCAGTGGAGTGGTTTGAATTATCATTATATAAATGATCAGATTCTATGCCCAGATTAAGAATCAATTAGATGAACAATCAAGTTCTGTAAATTTATATGGGCTGTGGAGAGTTTCTTTTCATTTTTCCTTTTTAGGCCTGGCAAACTAGCTACACTCATTGTAAGAGAGCAAAGTGACATAACATTAGGACTCTCTAAAGATGTCTAAATTCCTAGCACAATCACTAAGAATTGCAAACAAATATCTATTGGATTGAATGACTTATTCTGTTATGTTTAAAATAATTGTAATAGAAAGTTATATAATATGCTTATTTATGTATGCTTTTGTGTTCTGTGTTAGAGGTTGGAATTTTTAAAACTGAGTTGTAGAATATTGAAGATGCAGTTTAAATTTTAAGGAGATATGGTTAAGATAGTAAAATTCTAAACTTGTAATAAAAGTTAGTTTTATAACTTTAATTATTAGACCTATAAATTCGATACATTTATACTCAATGTACAACTTTGAATTATTTACATCTGTGTATAAAGGTTTTCAAAGAGCTATTAATGGTTTTCTGGATTAAAGAATATAACTTTGCATCAAGTCATAAGTAAATTTAGTAGATGAGAAAATCATGCTGAACACACTTTCTAATTATGTGCCATATGATTAAATTATGATCAACAATAGACAAATTGGTTTTATACACTTAGAAACTATTACACATCACTAAATAGATAACACCAAAAAAAAAAAATGTGTCCAATATCTCCAAAATACTAAACAGTAAAATAAAATGGAAGATGGAATTTCCAGCTAGTTAAAGACAATGTGGCCACCTACTTTCACAGTTACTATTTCTTCCAAACACAATAAAGACAAAAAACTGCACCAAACACACGCCTTTAGCAACTTTGTGGTCAGAGAATACTGGATTTCAAACTGTTAAGAAAAATAAAAAACACTGAATCCCTTCAAATAATCCCTATTTAACTGTTCCTCTGCAAGTTTTTGCTACGAAACAAAAAAGAACAGGCTGACAAAAAATTGTAAGGGAAATGAAAGGAAAAAGCTAATAAGAAATTATTCTTTATCTAATGTTATTAAAAGTTGAAAATGGGTACATTTCTGTTTTATTATTTTTTATTATCCTCAAACTTTGCTTTCCTCTATAATCATGTGCATTTCCAGTTTAGTATTTGTATAATCACAGAGCTGGATATTGATTATTTATTTGATTGTTTTTCCTCATCCCAAAATGCAGAGTCACCAATTTCCAGCACCGAGAGATGTTATTTCAGAGGCAGTGATTTAAATGCTCACTTACATCATACTTAGTTTTTACTATTTAATTTTTTTTACCATTTTCCTGATTCCAAACCTGGATTCAGCAGGCTGCGATTAACATGAGTGCTGCATCCTGAAAGCTTCTAGCACGAAGTTCAACATGAATATTTGCTTTAAAATGGCTGAGTGTGGGCTTTTTATGTATTGATCTTTCTGAACTTGGATCCCTTTTAAGGCTAGTAATGGTAAAGCAGCTGATTCATCACAATATGATAGCAACAGAGTTTGCAATAAAACTTCAATTCTCTGGGATCCATTCCCTGACCAAATGAGTCTAATTTCCTAAAAAAAAAAAAAAAAATGAAGACTATCTTAATTGAAAGAATAAAATACACAGATAGAGCAAGACCATTTTTATAGACCTTTAATTGTTTACTGCATTTTATTGACTTTATGGTAATGGGTTGAAATATATATTTAATAGACTACAGACACAACTCTGCATTTGTAAGGCTTCTGGTCACCGGGATTTCTGCTTTAGCCTAAACATCACTCTTTCCCTCATTATGACTCTGTCCCAACTTTCCTCCTCATCCCCAGAGTCTGTCAGGACCATTTCTATACCACTATACACCTACCCTACGCAGGCATCTGGGTGCTTAAGCCTCTGTTTACTCTGGAAGGTAACTGATGACAGGATCTTTGTCAGAATGACAAAATAGCCAGCATCTGACCACTGCCACACTGGGTGAAGATCCCTGAATCCTACAAATCCACAATTCCCCAGGTGATGGCCAGAGGTGCTTCTTTTAAAATCTGAAGGGAGGCTGGGATTGGTGGCTTACATTTGTAATCCCAGCATTCTGGGAGGGCAAGGCCGGCGGACTGCTTGAGCTCAGAGTTTGAGACCAGCCTCAGTAAGAGTAAGACCTCATCTCTACCAAAAATAGAAAAAATAGCCAGGAGTAGTGGTACATGCCTGTCATCCCATCGTTTGGGGAGGTTGAGGCAACAGCATCACCTGAACTTAGAAGTTTGTGGTTGCTGTGACCTATGATGCCATGGCATTCTAACCTGGGGCAATGGAGTAAGACTCTGTCTCAAAAAAATAAAAATATCTGATGGGAACTTAAACCCCACACATTTCATAATCTTAATAATAGTGTAATAAGTAAAGCCCTCCACTTACTCTTCTTTCTTGGAAGTTTCCTACCATATAATCTACAGCATGTTTTCTAAACTTAAATTCTCCTTATCCCATAGCTTCCTATCCTCTAAACAATTTCAGCACTGTACTCTGGAACTTTCAGTCCATGATCCAGAGATTCTCTACATCATCCTTTCCCCCCTAAACAGGCTCACTATGTCTTTAATTTAAATGTAACTTTAATCTCCCTTGAGAACATTGCTTCCTCTGAATCCATATCAAATGTAGTTTCTTCCATAACCTATAAACCTCTGTGTTTGGAAGTGATGGTCACATTGTCACTTCTCATAAATGTTATTTCCTGAGCAATTATCTTCTACTCAAGCATAAAAATGATATATTCAAAGACATCTGTCTATAATGTCTACTCTGTACCAAATGTTCCTACTGTCACATATTGAGCATAAAGTCAACAATACTCAGAGATGATAAATACCTAATTCATTACCTGGCTGTCTCGTCGAACAGCCACATGCCCTCAAAGTCTTAAAGATTCCATTCCACATTTGTTCCTTTATCTCTTCCTTTGTATTTCTTACAGCTTCCATTCAATGGAAGAGTAAGTTCATAAACCTGCACTGATCCAATTGAGAAGCAGTCACTCTACAGAAAACCGATTGTTTTCACAAGTTAATGCCCTTACAATAACAACACCCTCTTTCTCCTCATGATTCGTCGTCCTCATCATATCTCTCGATATTCTTATAATTCCTTAACTGCTTTAAATTCTCTATTGCTACTGGTTTTATCGATGTTTATGTCTTGCATAGATCAAACTCCATTATCTCCATGAATCTGTCACATTCATCTTGGAACTTCCTTTCCACGTGTCTTTCTTTGCCACTCCCTGCTAAACCATCTCCGGATAAATCTAACTTTCTCAATTTTAGTGCTTGATATTCCTTGTGCTATTAGAAATTCATTATCTCCAATCTTCAACGCCTCTTTTCAATAGTTATTCTTGATTTCCGTATCTGGCTTTTACCTATTTTCCACCTTCTTTTCCTTATTGTTCCCAAATTGCTGGTTATATCAAGTTCCATCTAATTCTCCCTATGTGACCTAAGTCAACATCTAGGCGTCAAATGGTAGAAGTCTGTCTTTTGTATTGGTTTCTCTACAAAAAGCTATCCTGAAATGTATTATCTCAAATAGCCATTTTACTCTGTTCGTGATTGTCCATGTCAGGAGTATGAAACTGGCTTGGCTGAATGATTGATCTCTTATTCATATGGTATGTTTTGAATGGGCAAGTCTAGAGGACCCATTTTCAAATTAGCTTCTTTCTTTTATACTTCTTGACTCCTTTCTCAGCACCTGGCATCTCATTCCCCTAGGCATCTCTTCTCCCCCGGGTATGGCTATCTTAACTGCCCACTTGAAGCCTGGGATGCTTCTAAGAACCAGCATTCCAGCAGGTAGGAAGCGGAAGCTGCTATATCAACATACTAGGTCTGGAACTGATATCCAACCATCCAACCATTTCCACCACGTTCTCTTAGTCAAAGAAGTCACAAGTCCCAACAAAATTTGAAGATATGGACAAATAAACGAAAGCTCTTAAAGAGGTTGCAGCAAACTTGCATTAAAAAGAATATGTGAGATGAAATCTATTTTGTAATCAAAATACAATCTAACATAAATCCAAGGGAGCTTCTCCACTTCTGGCCATCAAATTACTAAATAAACTCACACTAATACCTATTATCTTTCCTTCCTTCATGTTATATTAGGAGAACTTCTCTATCTGTGTTTTTAATATAAATCTCTCTTGGGAACTTATAAAAAGTCCCTTGTTTGATGAGTCTGTGTAGATTCTCTTAGACATACACACAAAGAAGGGATTAAACACTGAAAGATTTTATTAAGGGAAAGCCTATAGGTGAAAATAAATAGGGGAAGAGCCAGGGAAAAATGGGAAGACCAATTAGACAGTGATGTAATTTGGAACTCACAGATGGAAAGAGGAAGAGAAGATTGTTTGGAAACTTTAAACTTTAAGAAAAGGTCAGCATTAATCTCTTGTCAGGTATTCAATTTGCAAATATTTTCTCCCATTCTGTAGGCTCCCTTTTCATTTTGTTGATTATTTTCGTTGCTGTGCAAAAGCATTTTAGGTTGGTGTAGTCCCACTTATACATTTTTACTTTTGTTGCTATTTTGTGCGTCACACCCAAGAAATTGTTGCCAAGGCCAATGTCAAGAAGCTTTTCAACTATGTTTTCTTCTAACAGTTTTGCAGGTATGGTCTTATGTTTAAATCTTTAACAAACTCCGATTTGATGTTTACATACGGTATAGCATAAGGGTTAAATATTCTTTTACAAATGGATATCTAGTTTTCCCAGCACCATTTGTTGAAGGGACTATTTTTTTTTTCCACTTTGCCTTCTTAACATCCTTGTCATAGAAGTAGAAATATAGAATAGAACGGTGGTGACCAGAGACAGGGGGAGAAAGAAGTGCAGGATTACCGTTCAAATTGTATAAAGTACTAGTCATGCCTGGTGAACTATCTCTAGAGATCTGCTCTACTGCATAGTGCCTACAGCAAAAATATTGTCTTGTGTGCTTCAAAATTAAAAAGTGTAAATATTATCACATCACATAAATTTTTATACCATATAAAGGAAGGAAGAAACACAAGGAAACTTTTTAGAAGTGATAGAGATGTCTTCCATGATAACTGCGCTATGGTTTCATAGGTGCATATATATATCCAAACTCATCAAATTGTATACAATAAACAATTTGATTGAAAAACCATGTGCAATGGTTTTTCGTATATTAATTATACCTCTGTATAGTTGCTTGAAACAAAAAAAAAAAAGAAAGGAACGTTTGACAAAGTCATCAGGGACTTCTAGAGCTAAAATCTGCCTCTGTATCCCAGAAAGGGTTCACGTGAGCCACTTGCCACACTCAGTTACTGGCAAGATAAAGCCTGCAGGAGATGGCCTTTGTATGAATGCTGCAACGATTTTGAAGATCAGCAGCTGGGACCCTGCCAGTTATGCTCCAGTCGAAAGAGGTGCACAAGAACATGAGTTGCATCTTCCGAGCTGCCTCACCTGATTCTGTGTTACTAGTCAGCTACCCTCTTCTATCTGTCTTCATATTTCTTTGAACAAGGATTCTCTAGTCATTTTTATACTTTTTTACATCACATTAGGACATCAACCTACTTCATCCTGACTTCTCCTTAACTACTTCACAGAAAACATTCTCTTTAATTCACCAATTTGTCCTCATTGTCCCAACCAGCTCATGCCTTTCAGTTCTTCACTTACTCAGTCTCGGAGCTACATTGTATCTGTTGAATAATATTTTCTTTTGGAAATACTTTCAAGGCCAGGTATGATGGCTCATGCTTGTCATCCTAACACTTTGGGAGGCCACAGCAGGAGGATCCCTTGAGTTCAGGCGTTTGAGACCATTCTGAGCAAGAAATAAACCGTGTCTCTACTAAAAATAGAAAAATTAGATGGGTGTTGTGGCAGATGTCTGTAGTCCCAGCCCCTCAGGAGGCTGTGGCAGGTACAACATTAGAACTCAGGAGTTTAAGGTTGCTGTGAGCTAGGCTGATGTCATGGCACTCTAGCCAGGGCCACAGAGTGAGACTCTGATTCAAAAAAGAAAAGAGAAAAAAAGAAAATACTTTAAAATGTTTTCATTTATTTTATTTTGATCTCCAAATCACATGTTCTTTCCCCTTAATATCTGTCTCTTACTTAAATTTATAGTTGATATGCCTCATGCAGTCATCATTTCAGATTTGCAATCTCTGAGCTCAATTACAATCCATATCGTGGTGAAAATCTGAATTTAAATCTTATGCTCAGATTTTTCTCCCCAGGCTTCAGACCCAGGATCCAGTGTCACTTAGATACCCCATATACATAGCTCAAATGAAAATACAAAGTACTCATGTCCCACCCATCTTTTCTCCACATTTTAAATGTGAAGTAACTATACTAGCACCTTCTAAATTTCTAGATCAGAGACTTGAATGCAAACATGGTCTCTCTATTTCCTTAACTTCTGTCCAGATCCAATTTATTGAGCACTGTTGAACCCAAGAACTGTTCACACAGTACTATATCCATGTGTTAGACCTGCATTATCATTATCTCCAGACTAACAATTTAGAAAATCAGTCTTTCATTATTATTCTTTATTCTAAAACTCAATAATATATAATAAACCGTAATCATTATTATATTTCTTTAATTTATAAAATATTAGCAGTGGTCAATTAGTCATATCATATCCTACTTACAGAATAAATAAATGAAATAACGTGGGAATAGGCATAGAAAATAAAAAAAATCAGTTCTGATGTTATTAATTATAAAACTTTGACACTCTTAATTTCATTTTAATGTATCCTAATGTAAAATTAATTGAAATAGATAAATACATCCCAAACAGTATTAACTGGCTTCCTTACAGATTATGTAAGTGTTTGGAATGATAAGCAGAATTAATCGTGTTTACGTCTTATCTTCATAAAGGACACCAAACATAGATAGAATTTGAGAGCTTCTTTTATTTTCTTATTTGAAGAATTAATTTATATTAGAAAAGTGGTGTGGCCCTCTAACAAGATTACCCTCTTTCCTCACTTTGGTTCTGTCTTCATTATTCACTATGTCTAATGTAATAAAACATTTATTTAATCAACCTACACCTCCACCTGGCATCAAAATACTGAACTGCCTGACCTTAGAATTTTGTGATGTGAGATTTCTACTGTCCAGTTCTATTGTGAAGTTTTTCTTATACCAAATAATGAAGGAAAGAAAAATAAAAGCAAATTAGGATTTAGTTTTTCATTAGCCTATGATGTATGATATGAAATCATATCCACAACAGATCACAGATGTAGGAATTTTCTATGAGGCAAAGAAAATTTCAGAGAGATCAGGAGACACTGCTATTGTTTTGTAGCTTACTAATATAGCTGAGTTTCATATCTTATTGATAAAACTAAGTAAAGAACACAATAAATCCTGAAAACTTTATTATTGTCATACTCATCACAAGGTTCCTTTTGATTTATCTTAAAGATTATTAAAGGGTTTCACTAACATCTGAGATTTGAGGCTCATATTTGAACTAGCTTGTTAGACTTTCAGGAAATGATGAGAGCGAAAAGTCTTGCTGATGATTCAGAGAAAAGGATACTGGCAAACCTTTTAAATATTGTCTGACTACTGAAGCCAGTCCTCAAGTAACAAATTATATCCTGCACATTGAGAATTTCCCAATATATACTTGTTTCTCATATAACTTCTATCATTTCAGAATATGAGCGTGTTTAGCAAACAATCACTTGTGACCTAATGCAGTTAAATTCTCCCTCTTTCCTTTTCAATATTAAAGGACTAAAAAGTCAATGAGGCAGTGAGATTCCAAGCAGATTAATTTTCATGCTACCCTATTGGTACTTTGTCCTACCACTTTTCACAGGAAAGGATTATATATCAGTGTGGCTAGGTGACGATTTTATAATTAAGAAATAAAGTCCTATTCATTCAAAGTTCTCTAAAAGGTAAGTTCTTTATATAGTCTTCTGGGCATTATTATTTGACATCAAAACAATGGTAATGAAGGGAGATTCTTTTTTGGATTTGACACTCATTTTAGAACATGTCTCGGACATTTGTTTGCAACATGTGAGACATGATTTGCAAAGGTGAATAATAAAATGTTTCTGCTAGACAAGTACAAGAGATGTTGAAAAGTAGGCACAATTGAGGGGAAATGGCACGTACCTTTTCCAACTCAACCTAAAAACTATTACTATAAAGCTTATCCTGAAAATTGCATCTTTCTTTATTTACAAAATACTTTTTCTTAATACCAGTATAATTTGCAGAAGTTATTCAGAGACGCATTTCATTCCTACTTTATTGCATCTCTGTTTAGATGTGATATTTAATTTATGTTGAATAAAATACATGGATGAGACTCTACTATGCATATAATACGCCTGTTTTAAAAATACTCTTTCCCCCACCAAATCCTTCTCCAGGATAAAATCATTTGGTATTATGAGGAATGTGTTAAATAATACATACCTCTTGAGGGAAGGAGAAAAAGGAAATAAAATGGCTGTGAACAGAAGTACTTGGTTATAGGAATATATATCAATATAATGCTCAGGGGAAAAAAGGCCAATTGCTAATATGTAAAATTATGAATCAAAAGATGAATACCATCCAGAAGTTTTTGTATTGTCAAAAATGAACGTGTGGTTCAGACAATGTATTTTGAACTTGGCTTTCATTACCTCCTATCCGTGACCTTTAACATACCTCTTAACATCACTGAGTATCAGGGTGCTCATCTGCAGAAAGGGGATGAAAACGTGTAACTCAAAGAATCGTGGTAGGAATTAAATAACGGACCCTCTCCAAGAATTGGGCATAAGCTGAGAACACACTGCTGTTATTAATGGTATTAGAAAAATTAACAATTAACAAAACGTAATTGTTCCTGCTTCTACTGTGCAAGGGAGAAATTATTTCCTACCTCACTAGTTTCTGGGTTCATGGCTGAGACCCCACAACAAAAGAAACATCAACAACAGTAAAGCTTAGAATGTATTTAATGGGAGTTTTAAATGGCACGGAAGCCTTCAAAAATAAAGACCCAAATAAACAGAGAAAACTGTCCAATTTGTGCTTCAGTTTGGTGAAAAGTGAACAGGTGTGAAGTAAGGTTATATAAAAGGAAGAATGATCCTGCAGTAACATAGAAAGCTGGTTTTCAGATTTTTCAATGTGCTTCTGTGCCTTTGTTATTTTTTCTAGACGTAGCAAGGACCGTTTTGGAATGAGGATCCTATAAGCCATGTTAGAAAATGGTCAGAGAATTCTTTTCTGTCCTGTTCCAGGGGAGAACAGTGGGAGAAGGGCAGGGAGACCTACTTCTGCTGCTCTCAAATGCCAAGGTGCCATATTGTGGGGTAAAGTGTCCTAAACCTGGTCAATCCCAACTTTTTACTTTCCTTCTCCAATTCTCTGTCCTTTTTACGCTTTGTACTTTATAGTGGGCAATTATGTACACCTTGTAAATAATTATTGGAAATTAAAAGCAATTGACGCAGTTTAGTAAAACTATATTTTCATATTTATAAAGGGATGTTTATTCTGTTATTTTATTTCTTTAAAGAAGGAATAGGAAATTGTTTCTCTGTATGTGTTTCTAAATATCTTATTTTTAATTCTCCCCTAGATTTCTTTCTGATTTCCTCTGGAGTAATCTGGTTCCTTTATATAGAGGCTTTGGGAGAGTCAATTAGACTGTTGCATGGTGGAGGGAATCCACACTCAATGGGGAATAGGCAGCCTGCTCTTTTCTTGCTCGAGTAGCAGGGATCCTCTCAGACTATTATAGTATAGCATTATCTGTTCTCTTGTTCATAGAATTATGTTTCTCCCACTGTATACATAATTGTATAAGTTTTAAATGCCACCCTTATATCTTCCTGAAATAACGCCATACATAACCAAAGAAATAATAGCATAATTTGTACGATAAGTATACATCTGATAGAATAATTTTCTGAAGTCATCTTTGAATCCCACATTTAGGAACCTTTTTTCATCAGGAATATTTCATCAGTAAATATTGCTCTGCTGCAACATAAACTGCTCCACAGTTTACATATATATGAGCCTCTGGTTCGCATTAGTGTAATAAAGCACTAGCTCTTCAGAAATATTACAATTAACCAGAAGCAGCATCAGAGATGATGAAAACTTGCTTTTAAAAATATATGTTAATATCTATAAAAAGATTTGCTGTGAGCCAAAGGCAAGATCACTTCTTACTGTTTATATCCATGTTTAATGGCTCTGAAGAAACAGGCACTAAAGGAAGAGTCAGAGATGGTCAAACAAGTGCCCTGCCTGCTTTCTCTCTGAATGAAGTCTGTCTATTTCAAGATACTTCCCCCCACACACAGATACATCTATTACTGTCAGCTCCTACACAGGCTTCTGATGGACTGGAAATAACTCTAGAAAAACAACAATGGAAGCGTGATACCACGTCAGAATCAGTGTCTGTTCAAGATAGATTTCTCACAAATAGCATTATAAAATAATTTCTCAGTTTTTCCTTTGGTCTTACTTAATAGCAGTTTTGAAAGCTTCCAGATGCCATCCTCTCTCCTAATTTTATTTTACTTTCATTCCTGCTTGATTTATTCATGTATTATTTGCACTGTTATAAGTGTGGAGAATGGAGCAGTGGATTAAATAATGGATTCTGTGGCCTCACAGAGCTTATGTTTTTGGAAGTGAGAGCTAGTCAAAAAATAAATGAATTCATAAATATAAGATGGGAGTTAGCATTGTGTAGGAAAGAAAAAGAGTAGGGGGCATAACAGGGTGAGTGGCAGACTGGGGATGGCTATTTTCCTATTGGGTTGTGAAGAATGGTCTGATTCATATAAAATACTTTTCAACAGAGAACTAAAGGAAGTGAGGAGACACAAAGCATTGATGATGGTGAAAGAACACCTCAGGTGAAGAGCCAGCAAGTAAAAAGTCCCCGAGGCCCTGATGTCTTTTTACAGTAGACAGACGGACAGAGTGGCTACGTTCCTAAGAGGTTCATCAATCTGATGTGGGGCATGAAGGGACTTAAAAAACCAACAGTGCTTATAAAATTTATAATTCTTGGCCTGAGATGAAAATTGAATGTGAGGTGTGATAACATTGCGAAGCCTATTAGTAGAGGTGTCAAGAAGCAGCTGAATATGAACATTGGACTCGGGTGAAAGACTGAGGCTGATGATGCAAATATGGGCTGAGAAGGACACGGGGAGGACCTGAAACTGTGCTATAGATGAGTGTACAAATGGGTTTGAAAAGTCTTCTCAGGCCCAAATGCTTAGATCTTGAGGAAGAACCAGAAAAGGAACTAAGAAGTGGCCTCTGAATGAGGAAGAAAACCGCAGTAAATAAAGACTCAGAAATGAAGGAAATCTATTTTATGAAGGAAGAAGTAATAAACTATGCTGCATACTGCTGCTCAGATGGAAAAAAGAATAAGCCTAGTGGCCTTAAAAACAACAATCATCTCACCCAAAGTGCACAGTGCAAGGGTATATTTCAAAATATCTAACAATAAATTATAAATGTCTGACCACAAAAATAAGTGAGGTGATAGCTAAGCTAATCAGTTTGATTCCACATTATACATAAAATTATCATATTATACTCCACAAATGTATACAGTCATGATTTAATTAAAAATTAAGTTTAAACTAGCCTGAGCAGGAGTGAGACCCTGTCTCTAAAAAAAAAAAAAAATAGCTGGGTATTGTGGTGGGCACCTGGAGTCCCAATGATTCAGGAGGCTGAGACAAGAGAACTGATCAAGCCCAAAAGTTTGAGGTTGCTGTGAGCTTTGACGCCACGCACTCTACCAAGGGTGACAGAGTGAGACTCCTGTCTCAAAAAAAAAAAAAAAATTAAAAATGTCATTTCAGAGAAATGAAAATCTCATTAGAGTGATTCAAAAGAAAATGAAGATAACCAATCCTGTTTAGCTTATTTCAGTTCAGCTCTTCTGAAGATGACATCTGGAAAGGAAGATCAAACGTGAGGTTAAAATCATGACTAGATGGCGTCAGAGAGTTGTGGTCAGAGTATCTGACATGCCAAGCACCAGTCCTTACAGAAAAGAAGTACAGAGGTTGAGCCTGACATTGGAAGTTTCTTTTCCTCCTGAAACATCCACCAATTCACAAAATGCAGCACAGAATCCAAAAAGTAAACGATACAGGCATTTTTCACCGACGGGGAGGACACAAATTGAAGCTGAGGGCTTGCACAGAGGGAATCAGTGATGGTAAACTCATACCTTACAGGTGGTGATCCCCGAAGGCTACACACTATAAGTAAAAATATCAGGCTTCATAAAACCAGGCTTAAATCAGCTCAATCACAGATTACATTGACTCGTAAGAAGTATAAAGAAGAAATAACAGTAATCTAAAATAAAATACTCTGGACAATAGAAAATCTGGAAACCTTCAAAATTTTCTTTATAAAAACCCAAAAATTGTGCTACCAAAATGTAACATGAAAATTAAATTAAAATAAAATTATAGTCTAGTTTAACTCATGACAATAAATTTTTAAAAATGTTAAATATTAGAAAAATAAATGTTCTAGTAAATAAAACAGCGTAAGAAATAGCTATCTGCTTTTGGATGAGAGTCAATTTAAAATAAATTCTACCAAAATGCCAAAAAGTGGAGAAAAGTCACTAGCTCATTGTAGAAAATACATTAAATAATGTTTAACAGTCATTTTTGGCAAAAATTCTTAGAAAATTGAAAAAAATTCTTTAATTTGATTAGAAATATCTACAAAAAGAAAACACTGTAAAATCCATGGTTAAGGTTAAAATTTTAAAAGTTCTCTCCTTTTGGGGGGCAGGACACAATTATAAGAGGGTCCTTATCTAACAAATGCAATCAGTGTAGCCTGGTTCTGTATACCTTCAATGAACCCCCAACAATAAAAAAAAAGTAAGAAAAAAAAGTTCTCTCTGTGAAGAGGAGGAGGCTCATTAAGGTTGTGTTGAACACACGGTTAGAGACCTAAGGCAAGAAAGCAAAATACAATCCTCACCAAGGAAAGAAAATGTGGCTGTGATTATTGGAGGAAATGTCCAGTACACAGAAACTCCCAAAGAATTTACAAATATTGTCAATTTAACAATGCCATCAAATACAATGAACTATACAAAATATTTTGTACTTCCATATACCAGCAAACAGAAATTAGGGAATAAAATGTATGTAAAATAAAAATAAAAAATATATAGTCCACAGTTAGGAATTTAAATTGTACACAATCTCAACCCAGAAAACTGTATAACATTATTGACAAAGGTTTAAGAAGGTCTAAATAGTTCATATTGATGCATTGAAGACTCAGTTGCATAAAGATATCAATTCCCCTCGAAGTGGCAGAGACCTATTGGTTAGTATGACCTTAACTGCAATATTAGACTTTTTAGAAAAGTGTCAAGTTGAATCGAAAATTCAACTATTTGATATGCAAATAGAATGAGACAAGATGCATATTCATGAAGGTACTGAAAAAAAGGGAACAAAATTAGACAACTTTTACTGATATGAAGTTTTCTTAAAATGTTTAGTAATTACATACTTCACTAATGGCACAAGACTATACAAATAGAGCCATTATCAGAATGGAGATTCAGAAGCAGACACACCCATACTATGTGGACCCTCGATTTCTTATAAAGTTGGTGCCACAGAACAGTGAGGGAAGAACAGTAATTTCAGTAAGTGAAATTGAGGTAAATAGCCACAAGGAAAAACTAACTTTTAGCCTTTCCTTCCATAATCCACAGAAACAGTAATTCCAGGTGGATTATAGATTGATATATAACAGGTGAAACAGGGAAAGTTTTAGAAAACAACATACGGCAAGATCTCTATGATCACTGAGTATTACATTTTATACAGGGAACTCTAAATATTTGTTAAATGGCCCAAATTAAACGTAAGACCCCAACTTCTTCAGTGATGTTATAAAGAGAGTACAAAACAAGTCACAAATTAGAGAAGGTATTTGCAATCGTGTGATTTCATAAAGATTTGTATCCAGAATATATAGAAATGGCTATAATGTAATAAAAAGAGAGATGTAATTACAAATGAGTAAAAAACATAAGATGACTGAGTACTTCATAAAAAATATTTAAACGGGGCTCGGCGCCCATAGCTCAGTGAGTAGGGCGCTGGCCACATACACTGAAGCTGGTGGGTTTGAGCCTGGCCTGGGCCTGCTAAACAATGACAACTGTAACAAACAAATAAACAAACAAAAATAGCTGGGTATTGTGGGGGCGGCCTGTAGTCCCAGCTGCTAGGGAGCAGAGGCAAGAGAATTGCTGAAGCCCAAAAGTTGCTGTGAGCTTGATGCCACAGCACTCTACCAAGGGCAACATAGTGGGATTCTGTCTCAAAAAGAAACAAACAAACAAAAAAATTTTTAATGGTCAATAAAGTTTAGGAAAGTTGCTATACCTCATTAGTTATATGGAGATACACATTACATCATTAGTCATATGGACATATCAATAAGCTATTATCTCATATCACACTGTAGTCACAAAAAAAATGCCAAAGATAAACCCCCAAAACCAACAAAATGAAATCTTATTACACCTCTAACAGCTACATTAAATAAAATACTAATTGCTGAAACATTACAAGTATATGATGTTTAAAACAGGAAAGCTTTTCAGTAGTATAAGAACTTACCTAAGAAAAGAAATGGTGGCTGTGACTGAGATAGTACAAGAGTGACCTGGGAGTGGAGATAGGGCTTCTCGATTTGATTTTCTTAATCTGGGTCATGGTTACACCTGCATGTCACCCAATGGCAGTGCATTGAACAGAACACTTGTGTGTTCCATATGTATGATATACTTCAATTAAAATCTTTATTTTAAAAACTGAGATAATAAAAGGAGACTGATAATGATGGTGAATGTAGACAATTAATTCAAGGAATTTTCTGTTAAGGGGTAAAGTGAAATGATATAATAGCCTGAAGAAAGTTAATTTTTAGAGAAATGACTTCTTCTTTCAAATATGCAAAAACATAATGTTGCAGATAGACTGATATATATGTGTATATATCCTAAAATTCCTCTATATTAGAAGTGTAATTCAGCCTTTAGTTCTGTGGTCCCCAAAACCTAGGTGCAGACCAGTACTATAGTCTGTGATCTTATAGTAACAGGGCCACACAGCCAGAGAGGGAAACTTCATCTGTCATGATCTTCCATCACCCCCAGAGGGGACTACCTCGTTGGAGGAACTCCCCAAGTTCTCACTGATTCTGCATTATGGTGAGTTGTACAATTATTTTTTTATATATTACAATATAATAATAGAAATAAGTACAGAATAAATGTACTGTGCTTGTTTCATCCCTAAGCCATCCTCTCATCTCCCTCCCCCATCTATAGAAAAATTGTCTTCCATGAAATGAGTTCCTGGTGTCAAAAACATTGGGGACCAGACCACTGCTATAGATAATGCACCCTCAAATGTGTCTAAATATTTCTTCCTGTAATTCTTCAGTATACACCATTCCCCTGAGTCAATGGTTTTCTTGAATTTCAAACCTTTTGTGTAATTCACAGCTATTTCCGTGTTTCCTGGAAAATAAGACTCTGTCTTATATTTACTTTTTCTCAAGAAGACACACTAGGGCTTATTTTCAGGGGATGTCTTCCTCTCTGCACCAAAATACATGGCGTGACCATCACTAGGTCTTATTATCAGGGTAGGGCTTATATTTAACAAATGCATAGAAATCCTGCTAGGGCTTATTTTGGGGGTAGGTCTTATTTTCAGGGAAACACAGTATAAAGGTTATGTACAAACTTTCCTAGTATACTAATTCCACTTGGGGGTCTTAAATTAGCCTCATTCATGTTTCACGATCCTATCCCTTAATTCTTATATTTTATATCTTCTCACTACATTTCTACACTGCTCTATTTAGACAGTAGAGCCTTAATCTTTTCACCCTGTTCTCACTGAGCACCCAAGTCTCTTGCATTTCTACTTTTCTTTTTTTAATTTTAGTTTACTATCCCCATGTACTTTACAACTCCATTCTATGTTGGTTAACAAAATCCAAACAGAATTCCAGGTAAAACTGGATCTCGATATTGTTCAAAGTATTTAAAAATGCTGAATATAAAAGCATTTTGTTCATTTTCAATAAGCTTTTAAAGGGTGCTCAACATTCTGTGGACCCCTTAATTTTTTTAAATAACACATTGAATTGAGAGTCTATATGCTACATGCAGAGAAATACTCCCAAATCTTACTCTATTATGTTGCTCTTCTCACTCTTCATTTTATCAAAAAATTTTTATAGATCACTACTAAGTGAGTAAGTCACCATGACGTTAACACTATTTTCAAAACCTGATTAATCAGTTGAAAAATTTAAGGTGCCTACCAGCTAACTCCTGGGTTCCTGAGTTCTACCCAGAGCTCCTGAATACAATCTCCAGAGAATGAATATTTTAATAAATACTCTCTACCATTTTAATGATCAGCTATGTTTTGAAAGCATTGGATTTTTGGTGAAAATTGAAAACTGAGAGGTCTATTGATTTATGTTGGTCTATGTTTCCTTGGTTTGTTTGAATGTGGAAAACTTCTTTGGTTAAAAAAAGGTAAATATAAGTAAGTAGGTAGTTTGAAATACTGAATAGTTGTGATACAAGCTTCATAATAAACATTTCCAAAATCTTTGCATCACATCTTTTTCACCAAATAATTCTCCATGAGGTTACAGAATACCTCTCTAATTCTCCCTCCCCACCCCACTTCCTGGACACACACACACTTCTGACTTTTTCTTCTCATTAATTCCTGAGGAATTCATTCTCTGCACATTCTTTATATTGGTTCTACCAGATTTCTTTCAACTAAGCTTGAATCTCCATGCCTACAGTAAGTAGTATTAGTTGCCTACCATATAATTTTACTCTTTTACTCCTAACAGAATCTTATTAGTTCTCTGCTACTTAACGTAGGCCAAGCTAATACCATCTCCAGCTCCATAGTTATTTCACGACAAAGGCAATCCACACGTGGCAAACTGCGTTGATGAGTAGGCATGCAACTGCGATGGCTCCTTAAGATAAACTGAACTTTTCTCTGAGTGTTGGGATGAGCTTTCTCTCCTTTCTTCACCCTTTTTAATCCCAGATATGGAGAAAGAAGAGCATTCATCAGGTGCAGCCAATGGCTGTATGTGAAGGAAAGGAGGCCGGCTGAGTACAAAACCACCTCTTTCTGGAAAACTGAGCTGGGAG
>NW_003852432.1:3201581-3204593 GCF_000181295.1 Otolemur garnettii
CCAGATATATGAATTACTCTCAATTTAACATTATATCTAAATATTTAATATACTTTGCCATGTCAACTTGTTCCATAAAATCAAACTTACTATACTCAATCCTACCCAACACACACACATGTCAGACACTCAGAACCATTTCTGTCACCTCTAACTTTCATTAGCACCTCCATCCCATGACCATTATCATCATCCACCAATTCACCAAGAAACTACTCTTAATCCCTCTCTCTTTTTTTCCATCAGATCCAAAGGTTAGCAGTCTCTCCACTTTTATTATTCAGGTTAGCTACACCCTGTCCTTGACTCTGCCACACGTCCACACTACACATTAAGATTTACTCCTTAAAACATTAAGCATATTATTCCAAACATTTAAATTTTCCAAAGGCTCATGACTAATAAACAAGAACACTATAGCTTGATGTTTAAGAACTTCAATTTCTGATTCCTACAGAGTCTCTCTTGACAGTTCTCCCGTCTTATTTACATCCTAATTCCAAAGACATTGAACATTTTCTAGATTCTTATATGCTTTGCCTTTCTACTTTTAATGCCTATTATTTTTCTTTTTTCTGTCTAGAGAATGTCAGTCCTTTTCCCAGTGCCACCATTTCCATAAAACTATTTATTCCTCGGCTACATTATTAGCAACAATCATGCTCATCTCCCTTTGCATTTTGGATAAATCACAATCATAGCACTTGGTATATTGCATAATTCCATTTCACATTTATTTTTTCCTCTGTGAGGTTATGTACTTTCAGTACATTCTGTGTCTGCCACAATGCCAAGGAAATACTAGCACGTTTAATAAACATTGATAAATAAATCCATACCATGTATTTCTCAACCTTAAACTTTATCTGGAAAAAAGGAAGTTCTTCTAATTAATGACTCCTTACTTTTTTTAAATTAAACTTTATGGTATTTTTTTTTTTGTAAGAATGTCTAGACTGAGTAGTTGCATATTTAATCATAATACAAACATCACGGAGTGATAGCACCCACACATGATTTCTCCAATCCTGAACTCCCACTCTCAACTCCCTATAGGTGGGAAATAGATACTTTGTCTTAATGTATTCCAATTTTATGGGTATAAAATGAAGATTTGTAGTCAAATGGCTTCTAGTATCTGGTGTTTTGGTAGCCATCACACAGGAAATCGGTCCACCAGATATACCACATAACATACTAACACAATTTACTAAAAGCTACAGTATGTTTTTTTCTGGGATCCTTTCACATATCTTAGTCAGGTGCCCCTTATTCCCAATACTGTATCTACATCTACTTTGTCAAATACATTCATTAAAGCAACTTTTTGAGATCCCACATGTCTTGCTGTTGGTATTGAATCTAATATTAGCTAAACATTTCTCTATAGGAATCATGAATATATTTTAATAGTTTGAAAGTAGGACTGTTTTAATATTTTCTCAGTGGAGAACTAGGCAAATAATTCTCTTTCCAATGTTTTAATGGTTTTCCTAGCTTGTTCAGGCTGCTATAATGGACTACCAAAGAGTGAACGGCTTACAAAACAACAGAGATTTATTCCTCACAGTTTTGAAGGTTGGAGCGTCCAAGGTCAAGTCACTGGCATCTCTGGTGTCTGGTAAGGAGCTCACTTCCTTCTATGATCACACTGGGCATTATATTTCATTATATGGATTTAGGGGAGATATTAAGATTCAGCCTTTAGCATTGCTCAATCCCTATTTTCCATTGTGGTTACTGATGATCCAATAGACTTTCTCTTTCAAAGGTAAGCTTTGCTGGGGAGATTTATGAAGGAATACCCCTAAACAGATTTGTGTAAACTGTCCCAATGAGCTATATAAACTGGAAAATGCATACATGGAGCTTACCATATCTGCTTATATCTCTTTCTTACTTGATTTTCTTGTTATTACGCCATTTAAATTGTTATCATTTTCTCATATTCAATATTTCTTTAATTGTGGTTAATGCTTAACTAAGCTGAATGCCCTATTTCCTTAGAATTTTGACATTTTATTTTAATTTTACTTATGCCTTTAGTAAGTTAAATTGGAATTTTTTACCTTCTGCATATTTGCTAAGTAGAACTGTTGTGAATCTGGTAGTTGACTCACCCTTAATAGAGAGATGTATGTTTTTGAAGTCACGATGCTTCACAGAATCTATTCCTTCCGATTTCATGAGGTTCTTCCTTAGATATGTTAACTGGGTGTACAGAAAGGTCGCAGAGAGGACCACTGGCTCTCCATGTGGTACCTCTGACATCAAACCTCAGTGCAGGCTCCTTTCCAGCACCACTTGCTTATCAGAGGGTTTCTGAGGAATAGAAAAATTAAATTGGGGATTTAAAATTATATTAAGGTATAAAAGGGGTGTTGATTTCATATAAACTTTTGCAGAGTCTATTTCCAAGGTTGGATTTGTGAGATTGCAATATATAATCTTTCATGCTCCTAAAGTTTAATTAGTCCAATTGATCTCTTTTAATAAACTGCAGTTATAATCCCAAGGACGGTTTACAGTTTCTCAAACACATAGCTTTTAATATCCATCTAGACTATTTTTATTTTGTCTCCCTTCTGAGTTGCACCTGTTTCACTACTTTTTGTAGCATGATTTTGGCTGTTCCTTTGTAATGGCCTTTCCCTTTGCCTTTTGTCCACTGTAAAGTCTACATTATGATTTGTGAAAAAGAAGAACCATTAAAAATTAATGTAAGAAATGTTGAAAATTAACATGATAGCCAAATCCTCCAATGTTTGTAAATAGTATGACAGAAATAATTTCAGGTAATGAAACCTAAACAGCACTCCTATTAATTTTTCTTTGGCACAATTATGGGTATAATTATAGTTGTAATTGGAAAAGTATGTCAGTAATGGCTGACATTTTTCTGTAGGGCTCAAAATTTCTTATGTATTTTTTTAATGTTCCCTGATGTTCTTTCCATAAGCAAATATAACACCTTTCTGTTTAAAATACTAAGAACTGGTCTTTTTTTTTTTT
>NW_003852432.1:3204613-3211927 GCF_000181295.1 Otolemur garnettii
AGTCTTTTAGTCTTTTATAGACTTATCTGTGATAGACAACATTTATCTTGTCTTACTTGAATAAAATAGAAATTGAACAATGTCATTATCTTAATACAACTTTTAAGAGACGGAGATCTCTTTTTTTCTTTTTGATTCTAACACAACGAAGGAGCAATTGTTAATAATCTAAGGATAATAATCATTACTTAAAAATAAAACACTGTCAAAATAATAAAAGGTGTTTTTAGAGATTTCCTTCTATAGAAAATTATTATTTTGTAATATTTGACAAGTTATATTATCCTCTGTAGAAACCGGTTGGTAGTACATTTTTTGTTCTTGCATTTCACATTTCTATTATGGAAATACAGCATACATTTTATTATTATCAGCCTTCCAAATATTTAATATTTTATGTTATATTCATTTAAAAACATAGTTTTCCAAAGTTATTAATATCAACCTAAAGCTGAATAACTTCATCTATATAACAAAATAGCCGACATTAGGACTCAAATATTCATAACGGCACAAGTGATTTATCATTTGCAACATGCAATGTACTCTAACAACTCACTGAATTAGGACTCATTTTCTCATTTCCTTCAATGCCCTCTTTCCTTTTATTTCAGTGGAAGGAAATGGGGGGATGTAGATCACATGTTAGAAAACAGTACATACGATAGTTCAACAAAATGGTAAATATTAGGGATTTGTGTTAAATACGTAGGTTTTAACTATTATTATCACCTAAAAAGATCACATGTTAATCTGTTTCACTATAGTAACCTTTTGATTATCTGTATGTATCCCATACCATCATGTTACAAACTTGAAATATACATAATCAAATTTATTTTAATAAAAAAGCATCTTGGATCTTACCAATGGAGAATGGAAAGTTACAGGCCTCTGACTGTTACCATGTGGATTTTGAATTGTTTTTCATTCCATTTGTCTTAGGTAATGCAAAAATATGGACCATGGGAAATTCTATAGATAAATAGCAAGTGAAATTAATGAGAAGGAATGTTTTCTTTATGTATAAAAAGATGAATACAGTCCTTCAAAATTCCATCCTTTTAAAGAGGCACCCACTATTGTATCTAATTAAGCTTATTACTAGAAAAAAATGAATGAAAAATGTAATTCATTCTTATTCAGGCTAAATGGGAATATGGAATTTGAAAACTTGGCAAAGACTATTATCACCTTTAATAACCATTTTAAGAGATTAGTTGTAATACTGCCCATATTGTATCCCTTCAAATGAGTTGAAAGTTGAACTGATAATATAATAATTAATAATATAAATACTTGATAACAGATGATAGTTATGCCTGTCAAATGCTATCACATTCCACATAATATTCTGTGCATTTTAAGTGAATCATATAATGCAATTCCCATAAAAACCATTTTAATGATTGTATTTCAAAGACGAGAAAACTAAAAGATAATTTAAGTAATACGCCCAAAGTCATACATTAGGAACTGAATTCTTCTCTATCAAGCAAAACTAAAACTCTAGGTTCTTCTACACTGTGCTGTTTTCTAACACAGATAAAACAAGGTCCTCAAAATATAATCTTTTTCTGAATAAGAAAATATTTTAGTTACTTTATGTTAAAAAATGAGGAGTGTTCAATGGATATATTTCTTGGATAATTGCTTAAAATACTTTATTCATTCCATCAATTATAATGAAAATGTTTCTAAAGTTTTTATTGTTTAGTAAAACCATCTGTAAACACAATTAACATACTTTGTAATTTAGGTTGCCTTTGCAGTCACTTATGCTCTACCACGTACATTGCAGGTAGCAACTTGAAGGGATACTTCATACATGTCCACATTAACTACAAGAACAAAAAGCCTTACCATTTGCCTATTGTTCATAAAAACAGATACACCCAATGTAAAAACACAGTCATGGGGTAATAATACTGCTTTAGATGAAATGAATTACCAAAAACGAATTTTATTCTTCTCATAAATCATTGGCTGAAGCTGCCATTTTAGCAACAATAGTATTCAACCACCTAACATCTCAAACCTAAATGCAATGTTTATTTTGTTTATGTGGGATAATCACATTAAATGAACGTTTTTAGAATTTACTAACTATGTGGCTATTTCTCTCTAAACATCAAAAAGTATGTAAATTTTGACAAAATTTTAAAGTTTTATGAGCATATAATCCCAGTTATATGTAGAAACATTTCGAGTCAATGCCAGGAAGTCTGGGTGATAATTAGGAGGGCTCAAATAATAGGTCTCAACATTGCTTCCATTCACAGGTGCCAGATTTTTAAGACTTCCTTTCCTAGGTGATTCATTTCTGTGTCGGACAATGTGTGCCACATTTGGCCTACATTTATTGTATATCCAAAGATCCATTCCATGTCTTCTCTTGCTCTGGAATGTTCTATAGATGTCACTGTTACAAAATTGTGAATTTAAGCTCAAATTCCAAATCCCAGTGGACAGGGAGGGTTTAACCAAAATTTTGTGCCAGATATTGTGTCTGTTGTTTTCTAAATACCCAGATTAATCTTCTCAAAACTCTTACATGAAATGTTATCCCAAATACTTATTAAAAGACAGAAGAAAAAGAATGAGTGGAAATTTGAGTTTCAATCATTGACTTATTGGTTGAAGTTTTAGTCACTGATGTTTTCAGGTTTGCAGATAAATACTTCCAGTTCATCTTGAAAATGTAATGATTTACTCAGGACAATTAAATACAAATTTTATTGTATTTTTGCTGAAGGATGATAGAAGTTTTACTTGTTCCACAGTTCAGAAAGACATATCTGTCTGTTCTTAATTTATTATTCTCATTTTGCTGAAGGCAGTCAACCAGACCACGAAAGATAATGCAGTAAAATGGAATTCATCCCATGTTCTAAGGCAATGAGGATGGCAGAAAGGCCACATTAACATACTGCTGGTTTCACTGCTCACTTATCTATTAAGATACTGAGAGGTACACTTCATATATTAGAAATTGATAATTAAAGTAGAAAAAAAGTGGTAATAACAGTAGAAACTTTTCACCATGATTAGATTTTACAGATCCCAGGATAAGTGATAAAGGTAGGAGTCCATTTCAGCTACTAAGTAAAGACCAATTTTTAATTATTTGTGAATCAAGACATCAGAGGAAGTATCCTATATCACAATATGGTATGAGTGAGTATATTTTATATTGAACAACTTGAGTCATGTATCACATGAAAACACTCAAGGTTTAGTCAATACCAACTGTAACAGTTGCAGTTAGTAAATTGGGTTTGAATAGACCTAAAAGGGATTAATTTAAGAGACTTTGAAATAAGATATGATTGTGCATTCGATATAATTTTAATAAGGAGTGGATTAGGAAAGATTAAAATATGTGTGTGAGGAATACTAATAATTATGATATCAATTATGAGTATAATAAAATATAAGAAAATTATCTTCAAGATAGGATAAAATTACTTTAACTCTTTTGCAAAACTATCTGACTTTTTAACTTAATATTAGACAGTGTTAATATTTATTAATATACTTTATTTAATGTTTTTTCTTTTCTATGTGTTCACTGAAGAAATTAAGGGCAGTGCCTGTGGCTCAGTAAGTAGGGCACCGGCCCCATATACTGAGGGTGATGGGTTCAAACCCTGCTCCGGCCTAACTGCAACAAAAAAATAACCGGCGTTGTAGCGGATAGCTGTAGTCCCAGCTACTTGGGAGGCTGAGGCAAGAGAATCGCCTAAGACCAAGAGCTGGAGGTTGCTGTGAGCTATGACTTCACAGCACTCTATCAAGGGTTAATAAGTGAAACTCTGTCTCAAAAAAAGAAAAGAAAAGAAAAAGAAATTAAAAGTGACATTGTTCTGAAACAGCAGGAAATATACCAAGAGCATAAAGTGTTGATCAACAAAACAACAATATGAGCGCAGATTTCAGTGGTGTGTTTCAAGTTGGTTAGTTAGCTTGTAAGTTTCACAGGAGGCAAGCTGTGTGGAATCGATGTCGTACCTTCTGGGGTATGAAACTTCTGGAAGATGCTATTCAATAATTGTAATGAGATGGAAATGAGTTATAATGATGATCCTAGTTGTGATAGAGATTTCTAGTTAGAGGGTACATCCTCCAGGGTTTTCCCCCTTACCTGCTACATAGAAAAGTGTAACTCCTAGGTCCTTTGCAGTTAGGTGAACTGCAAAATCTTTTTAAATCTAACCACATAATTAGATTTAAAAAGTAAATGTCAGTTAAAATTATATATGTTTCCTTGGCCGAGAAATGGACAAATGAGTAAACCTAGTTCATTCTTAGAAGCCACATGTTAAGATGTCTTCATCACAAAATGGTAAGTTCTCTACTAGCATGGGTTTTTAGATGAGTTACCTGAACACAGTCCCAACCATTTCATAGCTATTTGCTGAGAGTAAGAAACAAATGTTTATTTATAAAGCCACTGTGATGTTGGTCATCCTGCCTGACAAGGGAAGAGTACTCAGTAAAAAGATGTTGCAAAATAGGAACTGGGAAAATAAGAGAAAACCAGAGAAAGTGAAAATGAGAAGATGGGATAAGAGTGTGTTTAGGATTGCCCATACGCAGACTCTCCAGTGTATCTCTGAATTTCATCTAGGCAGAAGTATGACTGGTTACTGGCTTCTAACTGAAACAAAGTAACCAATGAGAAAATCATGGCAATTTAAACATTTTTTCACATTTTGACTCTCTGTACTCTCATTACGTCTTTTTAAAAAATGCCATAAAGTACAATGGTGTCATTGCTTAATTGATCATTTTCTTGGCACATAACACTGCATCTGACAATTCAGGGTGGCTTAGATTCAATTAAATATATTAATTTTTCATTCTTTGCCTCTAATTTTTATTTGGGAATATGGATTACTGAATATCATTCAGGTTCTCAGGCTAAAGTTGAAAAGATTTAAGCATTTAATTAATGAATATTAATATGAGTCAATGCATTAGCACCTATTTAAATCTGAGTTTGCAGAAAACCCCTCATAGACAAAAATTTTGTTATTTATGAACAAAGCAGCACATACTACATGCTATGATGAATTATTTGGATATTTGCAACTATAGTAAATATAAATGAAATATTGAAAAGTTCTCAATATGATTATTTATGTGCAGCTAAAAATATAGATCTTGTGATAAACGTGTGGTGGACATGGAGATGCCAAACTCAGATCCCTCTTTGAGACTTAACTGCACAATTTTGGGGGGTGTAGCTATCAGGCAGTCTCTAGCTGTTTGCTTTTTTATGGTTGGACTCGTCTTTGAACAAAGGTCACAGTCTTTCCAGTAAGTCCCCCAGACAGTGATGGCATCAGAAAGGCCTGGCCTTTTCTCCCTCAGGCAGGACTTATTTAAAGGCCAGTCCTGGCTCTGGAGCTCCCCCAGTGAGCTGGCACAGATTGATTTCATCACATCTGCGCAAGTGTCTGATAACTCCTCCTGCCAATCCTGTTTTCTCCTATTTTCTTTCTTAGGTGTAATGCCCAAGACATTTTTAAATCTCCTAAGATAATTTTCATGTCTGTTTCCCAGAGAAGTTAACTGACACAGCATGACCAGACAATTTTGATTACAATGAACCGAAAACCAAAGTTTGTTTGTAAGTAATCTTCTTGGACTTTGAAAAATTGTTGTATTTTAGGCTACTATGTGTTTATGCTCTTTTTTATTTATTGTTTTAAAATCTGAATTTTCTTATAAGTGATATGTATAAGGATTATTAGACTTTTTAAAATAATTCACTTCTATAAATTGTTCTTAATAGGATATACTTGAGTAGTTGACGATTTAGAATCAAAAAAATATGATGTTATTCTGACATGCACATAGCACAACTTTTGCAATATGCTCTATTTTACATTCAAAAGGCTAAAAATTAGTGAACATATGTTCTAAAACAAGTGCCACCTATATTATCTATATCTTGTGTTCATGGGTCAGGTAATTAACTTCTCCATCAATGTCTTCACCTAAAAATATAGATAATATAAGCCATGTCGAAGTTGCTATGAAGATAAAATCATATAATGACTATGAAAGGCCTTTGAAGTTTTAACGGACCCTGATTTTTTCCAAATTTTGTAGAGCAGCATTCAAATGTAACAAACAAGTCACAAATGAAGCAATGATTGTTAAGAACTTTTTTTTTTTTAGCATTTCCCTTTTGAAAAACTTTTCAAGTTATTGAGGGGCACAGATGTTTTTGTTTCACAGATGCCTTATGGAATGCTTAAGGAAGGGCTTTTAGTGTGTCCATCACCAGGAAAGGTTCACTGTACTCAATAGGTAAGTTTTTATCCCTTTGCTTTTTTTATTATTATTAAATCATAGCTGTGTGCACTAATGCAACCATGGGGTACAGTGTGGTGTTTTCACACATATTTTGAAACACTCTCATGAAACTGGTTAATGTAGCCTTCATGTCATTTTCTTAGTTATTGAGTTAAGACATTCATACTCGGCTTTTAGAAAGATTCGCTGGTACCCTTGTAAGATAAACCATAGAGGTGACCCCACCAATCCCTCCCTCCACCCATCCACCCATCCACCCTCCTCCCCTCCCCTTCCCCTTTCTCTTAATGATTTCCAATAGCCTTTACACCCCGTCCTGCCAGTGTGTGACCACTGATTAGTGTCCAGTTGTTAGAGGGTAGATGTGGTGGTCACTTTTCCATTCCTGAGACACTGAAGGATACTTAGGATAATGATCTCTA
The DNA here is from genome assembly GCF_000181295.1 of Otolemur garnettii. NCBI lineage: Eukaryota > Metazoa > Chordata > Mammalia > Primates > Galagidae > Otolemur > Otolemur garnettii. The sequence continues at coordinate 3,211,363 of NW_003852432.1, forward strand.
CTGTGGCAAAGCTGCTGCTCAGTCATACATTTTTATGACTGAGTCCCATTCCCCTGAAAAAGATCTATACATTTCTCAAGATTTATTAAAATGCTACCATCATCGTAAACCTTCCATATTCTAAATGAGAACTCACATTCCATAGTATAACTCTCAACGTGTTCCACTAGGTAAGTCTTTTTATTCACAAGAATTGTTTATTTTCTTTTCTAAATTGTACCCTGCATAAGGACAGAGAAAGTATTGTGCAATATTCGTGCATATTGATGCATGTGGTCAGCCCCTGTGGGGTCTTTGTTTTTAAGTAGACTCTGATAGTCTCTTCTATTAGCCAGTCAGTATAAGTGATAGTCGGTCTGTCAGGGTTTGGTGTGTAGTGACGATAATCACCAGATGCAATCATGAAAGAAAACACTGCTTACATCATCAAGTAATTTGTTATAATATGTCACTGTAGACTTAGAAATTACCTAAAGCAATAACTGAGAAAATGACATGAAGGCTGTGTTGACCAGTTTGATGGAAGTATTTCAGATTGCATGTGAAAACCCCACACTGTACCCCA
>NW_003852432.1:3212206-3214657 GCF_000181295.1 Otolemur garnettii
AGTAGTGGAATAGAAATAGGAATTCTAGATGAAAAGGGAAAAAATGATATATTTCTGAATTTTAAAGAATAAACTGTCAATTTCAAAGGTATGCATTTAAAAATCATCGTTAGGCAAAATACTATATTAAGCTTTGAGTTGGCTTATCTATTTCTGTCTGGGTTCCTTAGAACATCCCTTTAAATACATTACAATCTGTGTGAGAATGTATTTTATTTTTCAACGTATATCGAGGCTTCACAGTTACTTGAGAATAGTCTCTAAAAGATTACTCTGAACTAGTTTAACAGAGGTTATTTTTCTTCTCTAAATTTCTGAAACCTTCTCTGGCGAACTGAGATAGTGTCCAGAAGGAATTGCCCAGTGAAGCATTGTCTTTTAATCTTCCCTTTAAACGAGTGTCTTAAATTAAACCCAGTTCTTACTTAACTGAAGAGAAAAATGTATTTTAAATTTACAAAGATTCTGTGATTAAATTTTCAGCCTTTCAAAAAGAGGATTTTAGAAGATTCTAAATTTAATACTGACATGCTTTAAAGGGCGGTTGATGTATTCCAAATAACCTATAGAAATCCATAAAACTATGATTTATTTTTAATTTTTTAAAATTAACTACAAAAAATAGCCAAACATAAGCCATCTTTCTTTCAAACTTCTTTTCTTATCTGCAAATTTGTCAAAAGGAGAAATTTAACTCATTATTATTGAAGTATTCCAAAATAAAGCATTTTGAATGGTGTGGAAAATATCCAAAAACATTAAATATTCTATTAGTTCACTTTTTAACATAACAAATTTATTCTTTGGAGTAAATGTCAAATATAAATCAATTTCTTAAAAAAACTGACAGACTTTTATGAAACATGCCACCAAAATTTACTCTATTATTTTTTTAAGCATTACTTTGAGAAGTGGTTCCCCTTCTATAATAATTCACTGTCTGTAATATGTCAGAATCTTTGTGTAACTAACTGATGGTTGAAATCAGAGTAACACATACTCCTTTACAGTGTTATAAACTAGCCCTTTATTTCATCATCATTTGTTCTCGTCCTGAAGGCTTTAATGATAGAACTATGCCAGTAGAATAAACATCAGAGTGCTGTCATTGAATAACAGTCCTCTGAACACCCTGGATCCCTAGACTATAGATGAGGAGTAAGTGTTATGAAAGGATTCAAATGGAAACCATGAAAGTAAGCATCTTTCTCTTTTGGTGACGCACTGTAGTTAATTCTGACCGAGTTGCACCTAGACTTACTTCATTTTACTTTCAACACCTTTTTGAATATAATTGCACAATAAAAATGTATTGAATTAAGAATAAGTGGAAAATTTTATCAAACATTAATTCAGTAAGAAAAGGAAATGGTATAAAAAAGAAAAAAAGTTAACCTATTGAGGTAGAAAATAGATATAGAAAGGTAGATAGTAGATAGATAGATTCTAAAATAATTTATAAAGTTCATAGTATGTGGTTCAGTTTGAATATATAAAATATAAATTCAAGGAAAAATCCTAGTAGTGAGAAGGTGAGTCATCACAGAATCAGCAAAGTAATGCTACAATGAGCTTCACTGATCTTTAGCTGAGCTATAAATGATATGAAAAACTATATAACTAAGAATAAAATAAGAGGATTTTTTGTTTGTTTGTTTTTGTTGTTGTTGAGACAGAGTCTCACTATGTTGCCCTCAGTAGAGCGCTGTGGCATCACAGCTCACGGCAACCTCTAACTCCTAGGCTTAAGCGATTCTCTTGCCTCAGCCTCCCAAGTAGCTGGGACTACAAGGCACCTGCCACAATGCCTAGCTATTTTTTTGTTACAGTTGTCATTGTTGTTTAGCAAGCCCGGGCCAGGTTCAAACCTGCCACCCTCAGTGTATGTGGCTGGCACCGTAACCACTGTGCTATGGGTGCCCAGCCCAAAATAAGAGTTCTTACTTAAAACTATGCATAAGTACTAAAGATTTGTATAAGTTATTTTAGCAACATATGATAACAATTACCTCTTTTTATTATGTCTTTATATATTTCTATAATAGCTACAGATATTGCGAATAAAATCAATAGATATATGAAATTTAAGTTTATTTAAAGTGACCATAATGCATTTTCAAGGTCAGAGGAAATATCAATATTAAGGACAGAATTTATCAAGGTTTAGGATATGTAAAACATATGCAAAATTCAACCTAACATGAAAAAAGTAACTTTGTTAGGTTACCAGATCATGAAGCTAGATAATTTTATTATGCATTTTTTATTAGTTGTTAGGCTAATATGCAAGAGACAATATAGACAAATGAGGGAAAGTATGTTAGCTATTTGAATAAAAAGACCAAACACAAGTCTTCTTGATGTAGTTCCTTCTATGCTAACTTTATAAGGAAAAGAACATATCCACCTTACCTGTCAACCACTTTAATTATTTAAATATGCTTTTTTTTT
>NW_003852432.1:3214777-3279948 GCF_000181295.1 Otolemur garnettii
AGTCTCACAATGTCACCTTTGGTAGAGTGCTGTGGCATCACAGCTCACAGCAACCTCTAACTCCTAGACTTAAGCCATTCTCTTGCATCAGCCTCAAGTAGCTGGGACTAGTCCCAAGTAGCTGGGACTACAGGCACCTGCCACAACGCCTGGCTATTAAATGTACTTTTAGGTAAAATCCATTTTACGTCCCAACCTTTACTGAGGTTGATTATGTATTTTAAATAATTCGTGTTATTTCTTAAATTCCCATAGTCACTGTCTCCTCTGCCCAGACCACCCAGATATAAAGAACTTGATAAAAAGTTTCTCCACCCACATCACCAAAACAGAAGAGTCACCTTAATGCCTACACTATTTTTGTAGGTCTACTATAAATCTGGAGGACAAGGTTTTATTTCATCAATAAGCTAAATTTTCTAAGATTTTTCTCTTATTTCGGAGTTAGAGACTCCTATTTACAGAGGTTGAACTAAATACATCACGATTTAGGTAAAACTCTAGAAAGTTCCTTTAGGAGCTCTGTGGATTTAGTTCACTTACCAGTAAAGGAAAAGGAATCAGGTAATAAAGTCAAACTTTGAAATAAGATTTGTCTTTATGAAAGAAACTAGTTTTCTGAACGTCACAAAAAATCTCTGAAACATAAATGGGAAATATAAACTACAACACTCTTCTTGGCAAAAAAGTAAACCTTGGTGGGATTCCTGAATGGCACTTACACAGTGTTCCCAGCCCCACATGTTTATAATTGTCCTGGCTGCTTCTCTAACAATGGATGTGTTTAAAGATCACTAGTGAATAGTATTATTATTTATGATAGTTTTACAAGTCTTCCTTTGGGCCCTGTAAGGGGCATCACTTTAAATTATGACCCATCAACAAACTCTGCAGTCAAGGGTAGTAAGTTTATTTGGATTTTTGAATATTTAATTCCTTATAAAATTATGATTATTTTTATAATCAATTTCTAAATGTAAAATGTATATAAATATTATATTAAGCTACATCTAAGAAAATTAGAACATCTGGAATTCCCTGTCTGTAGAAAAAACACCATCCTAAGAAAACATTGAGAACTATTGTATATTTGTATTTAATTTAGTGCTTTAAGGCAATTTATATAGCCTTACTAGTTTACCTCTGACCAAGAATAAATTACTCTTCTATTTTATAAAATCTGCTAACACGAGTCACCTCCAGCAGACAAATCAATATTCTTTGAAGTTTATTTTATAATTTTGCTTGAAACTCTTAAAAGTTAGTTATTTTTCTAGACTTATTTTGACTCTCATCTATCCATAATTACAATACCCTATCCTAATAGTAAAAGGGAATCAGATAACTAATTTGATACTAAGTCTGGGAGACAATGCATTGAAAATCAAAAAAAGTAGAAAGTTATCTTCTTTATTGATCTGTCCCTGGACATCAAAGTGCTTTTAGCTCCAAGGCATTAAACATGTTAGTAGTGGCCTGGGGCAAGGGTTCCCTCAAGACAGGAATACTTAGTCCCCCCCGCCCTTATCCACAGATTCTCTTTCCATAGCTTCAGTTACCTGAGAGCAACTGAGGTTTGAAAATATGAAATGGAAAATTCTAGAATTAAACAATTTGTTAAGTTTTAGATTGCGTGCCTTTCCCAGTAGTGTGCCTTCCTACTCCCTCCTGGGACATGAATCTTTCCTTTGTACACAGTATCCACACTGGGTATGCTGCTGACCCATCCGTCTCCTAGGAGCCCCCTAGGGTATCAGCTGAACTGTCACAGTATCACAGCCCTTGTTTCCAAGTAATCCTTGTTTTGTTAATATGCCCACAAAGTGCAGGAACAGCGATCCTGGGAATTCAGATATGTTAACGAGAAGCCAAAATGTGCCTTTAAAAAGTGGAAAGGGGTAAGTTATTGACTTAATAAGAAAATTAAAAATTATATGCTGAGGTTGCTGAGTTCTAAGGTAAGCACAAATCTTCTATGAAATTGCGAGGATGAATAAAGAAATTATTATTAGCTTTACTGTTGCATCTTAAGCAGCAAAAATGATGGTCACAGTGCATGATAAGGGTTTAGTTAAAATAGAAAAGGCATTAAATTTGTGGGTGAGTGACATGAACAGAAATGCGTTCCTATGGATGGCAATTGGGTTCCATTCTACTCCCGGGTCCACTAGCGGTCTTGAACTGTGTATCCACCATGTTGGGGGGGCAGGCCTGTAATGGGAAGAAGTTATTAAGGTTGTTCGGTATAAGAAGAAAGATAACTGAAGAGGTAAAAGACCAAACAGTTACTGGTGGTTACATATTCATGTCAATACCCTGAGCTTGCTATAAGATACTCTGTTTCTCACATTCACAATTCATGACTTCAAGTGTTCCTTACACAGTGTTCCTTAGAGACAGATTTTCTGGGGCTAAAAGTTAGCTTGCAACAGTAACAAACCTTAGTTCCATTCCAGCACGGTTTTATGTATTTGAATTTTTTTAATATTTAAGAGGCACATTTTCCTAAACGTATGAGAAGCAGGGTAAGGAGCTGAACATGTGCTTCTCTGCTACTAGAATGTTTAATTCAATAAACATTGAATCATTTTTATTATTTAGCAGTGCCAGTGGTTTCAGTGCTAGAGCTTTATATATAAGTAAGAATCTCCTCAAAGGAAAAAAGGACGCTCTCACTGAGGAAAGCAAATTTGAGGCAAAGGAAATAGTCACAACAAAAGCACGTAATATACAAATATATATGAAAGTCAAGGTTATAAGCAGGAAAAAAATGTATATTTCTCAGAAATGTGCCATCATCTCCCAAAATAATTTTAATTTAAAAATCTTCATAACCAAGATTTTTTAGGTATTCAACTTTTAGGAACTTCTACAAGGATTTTCTATGATTTCCCAATTGATATCCTGAGTTGGGTGGGGATAATTGGAATCATGGCTGACATCATGAGTATTCTGGGAACCTAGATACAACTGAACAGATGAAAGAGAAATGGATGGTAGGTATCAGAGTCAGAAAGGAAGGTACAAAACCACAAAACAGGGCGGCACCTGTGGTTCCAAGGAGTAAGGCACCACCTCTGGAGGTGGGAGGTTCAAACCCAGCTCTGGGCAAAACTCCCCCAAATCATAGCTTTTCTGCATTATTTACACCTTATTGGCTCTAACATTTCATGATATTTGATATAGAAGGTAGGAAGAGGTATGGTATGTTGCCAAATATCTGAATCTCAACAAATAGTTGAAAAGCTTATGACATCTTCTTTTAATTCAATTTCATTTCACCAATTTCATGCTATTCTAATCAGTATACAATGGAACCAATGTATCACTAATTGCTTTTACCTTTTTCTCACTTACAAAATGACTAGTAGAAAAAAGTGTGTCAAAACTCTAATATCTGTTCACCCAACTAATTCGTACCTAATAAGCATCAACTCTATGCTGAGGCTTTGATAGGCACTGGAGAAATCGATGCAATCAACATCAGGCAAAATGCCTTCTCTTATGGACCATAAGCATTATAATAAATGGTAGTTATTTATGAAATACCCATGAAACCAGGAAAGATGCTGGCAGATGAAATCTTCATATAGGTCCTAACTTTATGGTTAGATGTGAATAACACATTCGGGGCCCACAGCTGGCTATGAATGCTTATCTAAGAGTTGTCCTGGGTCACACATTTAATACACAAACTGTAATAAAAGCTAAGGAGAAAAACAAAAATGTCTGTGTGAATTTTCACAACAACCCCACCACAGACAAGCAAGCCTTCATTGCCAGCCATAGGCCATGGCAGGGGCCTAGAATAAGGGAAAGGAGACAGCCCCAGGGAAGATAGATGCAGTGATGACTGGGTGGTAAAAAGCAGTAAGTAATTCTCAGAAGTCTACTAAAATGAAAAATTGAAGTATGCCCACTGGACTTAAAAATGTGGAGCTGTTGGTGATATGAGAGACAGATTTTCTGGAGCTAAAAGTTAGCTTGAAATAAGTAGATTAAGATGTGGTTGGGAATTGAGGGAATAGACATATTATCATAAATTATACTATGGGACATTTTATAGGTATAAGTAAACACTATACTTGAAAATATTCAAATGTGAAGAAAAGGGGGCATTTCTTAGGTACTTTTTATTATTTACGGAAGTGAAAAATGCTAGGATTATAGTAAATCCCAGCAGGTACAGAAAGTCAAATGTGTTTGGGTTTGTTTAGTTTGAGATATCGATTTATTATTCACAAATCAAGATCAACTGGAAAGTTTGAAGAATAAATTTTTTTAACAATAAAGCTCAAGCTGGGAATGTAAACACAAGAATCTGTAGCAAATGAACAATAATTTAAACCACAGAACTAGCAGAGGTATCTTAGAAAGTAAGTTTAGGCTCAGTGCCTATAGTCAGTACTTTGGGCACTGGCCACATACACCATGGCTGGCGGGTTCAAACCCAGCCCCAGCTGATTAAATAAAAACGACAGCTGTAACAACAATAACAACAACAAAAAATAGGCGGGCATTGAGGTCAGCGCCTATAGTCCCAATTACTTGGGAGGCTAGGGCAAGAGAATCACTTAAATCTAAGAGTTAGAGGTTGCTGTGAGCTATAACGTCATAGCACTCTACCAAGGGTGACAAAATGAGACTCTGTCTCAAAAAAAAAAAAAAAAGTGAAAGTAAGTTTAGATGGCAACAAGTAATCAAGTCTTGGGCCACTACAATGTATGATAGGGGTTTCTAACAAAATATAAGGAAAGATTTTAGGGAGTTGATAAATTTAAACAGAGAAAACATTACATTTTTATTTTCATAAAGCATTAATTATGATTTAGTGATTTCTTCAAATATGAATAGAGGCAAAGATTGCAGTAACATTAGCAGTTTTTCTGACATCTTCATCAATACAAATAACTTAGAACTTCAGATCACATTACTGTTTTCAATATTATTGTTTGATCTTTATGATTACCATAAGTTCAAAATAGTTAATAGACCCACTGGTATGTCTTTTATATTCTTAAACAAGCACATAGACAGCATACCTACGGTTTTAAAAATTTGTGTTTGATAACTAATTTTGATGTAAATTGTTCCCTATGGAATTCTATGCATTTTTTGTTTTTAAATATACTATTCTAAAGATATCTATACTATATCTAAAGATATTTAAAGATAAATTTCACTGGGTTTCCTGAAAGAACTGTGATACAAAAGAAGAGAATAACCTTTGACTTAAGAATAGAAAGTGACGGGTGGCTCCTGTGGCTCAGTGAGTAGGGTGCCGGTCCTATATACTGAGGGTGGCAGTTCAAACCCAGGCCTGGCCAAACTGCAACAAAAAAATAGCCAGGCATTGTGGCTGGCAGTTATAGTCCCAGCTACTCAGGAGGCTGAGACAAGAGAATTGCCTATATCCAAAAGACCAAAAATCACCTTATTACAAAGATATTTGCACCAGATTGTTCACTGCAGCTCAATTCATAATAGCCAAGACATGGAAGAAGCCCAAGTGCTTACATGGATGTTTATGTTTACATGGATGGAGCTGGAACATATCCTACTTAGTAAAGTATCTCAAGAATGGAAGAGAAAGTAGCCAATGTATTCAGTACTATTATGAAACCAATTTGCAATCACTCACATTTTTCATATGAAGAAAAGATCACAACTATGGCCCAGGATGAAGGAGGGAGGAGAGGGGACTGGGATGGGAGGGGAGAGGAGGAAGGAGATCAGATCAAAGAAGGGAGGGATAGGAAGGGAGGGGGGAAGTCACATCGAGGGAGGGTGAATGGTGGGATCACACCTATGGTGCATAATGCAAGGGTACATGTTGACTCTATTAAGTATAGAGTACAAATGCCTTAACACAGTAAGTAAATGAGATGAGGTATATATTAACCAGTGTGATGTAAACGCTCCTAATTCTATATGAAATCAGCACATTGTACCTGATAAATGCATTAACGTATACGTGATCTATATGTTTATGATTTAATAAAGAAAAATAAAATAAAAATCAAGATCTTTATTATTTTTTTTTTTTTTTGAGACAGAGCCTCAAGCTGTCCCCCTGGGTAGAGTGATACCCAGCAACCTCCAACTCCTGGGCTCAAGCGACTCTTCTGCCTCAGCCTCCCAAGTAGCTGGGACCACAGGTACTCACCACAATGCCCAGCAATTTTTTGGTTGCAGCCATCATTGTTGTTTGGTGGGCCTGGGCTAGATTCGAACCCGCCACCTTAGGTGTATGTGGCTAGCGCCTTAGCCACCTGAGCCACAGGCACCAAGCCAAAATCAAAATCTTTAATTAGATGAGAAAAAAATAAAACCCAAGAACTGGAGGTCGCTGTGAGCTGTGACACCAAGGAACTCCACCAAGGCAATGAAACAAAACTCTGTCTCAAAAAAATAAATAAATAAATAAATAAATAAGAATAGAAAGAGACACAGATACAAGAGTAAGAATAAAACCAGCTCAATGTAATATCCTAGAAGCCAAGTGAAGAAACTGTTTCAAGAAAGAAATAGTTAACTATATCAAATACTGCTGAGAGTTAAGAGTTGGATGCAGTCTGAAGCTGGTCTTGGTGACATACATTTTCTCTATGACCTTGATAAGAAGTGTTTCAGTGGCCTGCCTGGGTCCAAAGTCTGACTGGCGTGAATGCAAGTGAGAATGGTTGTTGAAGAAGTGTATAAGGATGCTGGAAACTCACTGATAGTGTTTGGTTTTGAAAGGGTGCAGAGATACTGGGAAGGAAAGGCAAGCATCAAGCCCTTTTTTGTGTGTTAATTTAGCATTAAAATTCTAACAGGAGCGTGTGCGTGCGTGTGCGCACATATGCTAAGGGGGTACAAGACAGACAGGATTTTCATAGGAACCAGGTCCACGACTATAGAAAAACATAAAGATTACAGTTCTAAGGGTAGAGACTGGCCTTAGGAGTAAACCCATTTTAATAGGAAGACAATCTCAGTGTATATGTAATGGTAGAGACGGGTAGGTTGATATGAAGACTGGAGCATTTTGTTTCTATTTTCTCTCTGAAATAACATGGAAATCTGAGTATGAGGACAGATTTCTGTGCAGCAAGCTCCTAATGATAATTTTAGAGTGAATGCGTGGGGAAATGTTGTTGGATAACATTTGTGTAGTGCTAAGGGTCATCTTGTATTTTACATTAAGAAAACTGAAGTGAAAACAAGCGCCCTGTTTACGTAATTATCCACAGATAGGACAGGCTGTCTGGGGTTCAGCTGGGCTGAGATATCACCAGGAATGTAGCACTGAAGAAAAAAAAATGGACCAAAATATTCATGGTGTATGCAATAATGTACCAATAATGAATCAGGGATTTATATGCTGGATTAAAAATCAAATAAGGGTATGAGGAGGGTAAAAAGGTAATAGATAATGCCTATGTCAGTAATAGATCACCAGGCCAAATCAGTAGATTGAAAACTCCACTGAGATGGAACAGGTCGGCCTTGAAGTACTAAATGAAGGGAGTTGGAAAGATCAGAAGTCATAATGGTATAGTTGGATAGGTTATGATCAGTAGAATAAATAACTGAAATGGGTAAAGAAAGTTATTATTTAAAGTCAGATAGTTAAATTTAGCACATTGAATTCACAATTTACATGAGGATTGGGCTTGCTAGGAATATCAAGATAAAAGGGTCAAAATTTAGGAATCTGCTAAAGAAAATTGAGTTCTACAGGGTTGAGGACAAGGGCTTTGGAGTCAGACTGGAATGATGTTTTGCACTCAAAATTAAATAAGAATAAATACCCGGATAAAGAGTTATGATTTGGGAGGCCTGGTTTATCCCAAGAACACAGAATGTAAGATGCCAAGAGGTGAGCCCTGCCAACTTCTTAGGGTAGGAGGTATTAGTTCTAGCTCTTGCCTCCCTTGAGAGATTTTTCTTGGTCATTTTAAAGTCATATTATGGCAAGAGAGTGATGGATCACAGAAAGCCCTGTGGAGCTCCCTAATGATCCCACTGAGAGTGTTACCCAGGTCGTTGGAGAGGGGTGGTCCACTTTCAAATACACACCACAACAGCTTCCTGAAGGAAATATTCCTTTTCCTTTCATTTAGTCACTTTTCTAGCCAAACAAAGGGCAAAACTTGATGCTGTGTCCATGCAGGAACGGTGTAGGACAGCCAGACATTTATTTACACAATGAGCAAACAGCTCTGAGACCTATGCCACTGAGGTGGATGAAGCTCTGAACTGCTCCTCCTTTGGTCTCCTTTCCAGTCTAATGCTCTCCTTTCCTCAAAATTATACATCACTTTTAGAACTTTTATCCTTACTGTGCCAATGGTGCTAAAAACCAAAACTTTGTATTACACTGAAAACAGCTGGAATCAAAATGTAAATTGTATGCAGTGCAGTTTAAGTATTATTTCTAAGCCAAGTGCAGTGTCTCATGCCTGTAATCCCAGCACTCTGGGAGACTGAGGTAGGTGGATTGCTTGAGCTCAGGAGTTAGAGGCCACCTTGAGCAAGAGCAAGACCTTGTTTCTGAAAATAGCCCAGCACTGTGGTGGGCTCCTATAGTCCTTGCTACTAGGGAGGCTGAGGCAAAGAGAATCACTGGAACCCAAGAGTTTGAGGTTGCTGTGAGCTGTGACACCACAGCACTCTACCGAGTGGGACAAAGTGAGACTCTGTTTCAAAACAAACACACAAACAAATATTGTTTCTATGATTATGGTTTCTTAAAAATGGAAGCATAATATTTACATTTCAAAAGTTATTAGAATCACATTTTTACTTAAACAAATAGCAATAAAGATGAATATATTGACAGCTAAAACTATCACTGTATCTATCATAGCAAACTCATTGCTTATGATACCACGTAAAATAACATATTCCCGGCCTTGTTACAAGTTTATAATGTAGCACACTCTTGTATTTCATGCATGTTGTATTATCATTTCAGATATTTATAATTGAAAAGGGATACAAATACAAAACCGATACTTGCAATAACTAAAATTGTCAATAGTTTTGCAATCTTATACTGAGAATTTTGCTTTTCTCCAGCTTTTCTTTAGTTAATGAATAAAGATGTCAGTCACTGTATCAGAGTTTTTCAGAGAGAAAGAACCCCTAGGAGAGATAAATTGATAGGTAGATAGATGAATGAAAGGTGATTTATTAGGGAAAATTGGCTTCTGTGATTATTAAATCTGAGAAGTCCCATAATGTGTCTTCAAGGTGTAAATCCTGCAATGCTTGGTTCAGTTCACATGTGAATTCCTTAGAACCAGGAAAGCAGATGGTATAATTGTTAGACCAAAGCCATTGTCCTGAAAACCTGGTGGGAGGTGTTACTTGTCTAAGTCCTGGAGTCCCAGAACTGGAACTCTACTGTCCAGATGCAGTAGGAGGAGGGTGCCAGCTACCACAGAGAGAGAGAAGAAACCCTCTGCTCTCCTGGTTTGCTTGCCCCAGCCCCCCCACCCCTCTGATGGGACCACCCACGTGCAAGAGGAATCTTCCCCACCCAGTCCACTGAAACACCCTCACATACACGCCCAGAGGCCATGTTTCACCAGTTCTGTAGGTTTTTCTTAATCCAGTCAAGATGACACCTAAAACCATCACAGGCACCTTGGGATTTTATTTCTGATTTTGCTTAAATGTTACTTTTTTGACTTTTTGATTTTCTAATTACTCATAGATAGTATTATTTTTAAAAGTCTTATGATAACCATCTTTGAAATGCAGGAAAAGGGTCTATACAGCAGTCCTTCCTTATCTGAAGTTTCACTTTCCACAGTTTCAGTTACCCACAGTCAACCACAGTCTAAAAATACTAAACAAAGAATTTCAAAATAAACAACACATGAAATTTAAATTGAGCTCCATTCTGTATAGAATGATGAAATCTTGCGCCATCCTGCCCAGGATGTGAATCATCCCTTTGAACACTCTGAACATCCCAGCTGAACACTCTGCCCATTGTTTAGGCATGTGGTAGCTGTCAGGATCATCACACTGAGTGTCGCAGAACCACGGAGCTGTGTTCACCCTTAGTGAATTAATGACCGAACCAAATCATAGAAGCAGTGACGTTGGGAACTGCGAGATGCCAAAGAAAAGCCACTAAGGGCTTCTTTTAAGTCAAAAGTGAAAGTTCTCAAGGAAGAAGGAATGCTGAAGTTGCTCAAATCTACAGTAAGGATGAATCTTCACCCATCACACTGTAAAAAGAAAGTTATGCTCGTTTTGCCATCACAACCCAAACTGTGGAAGTGACAGCCACAGTACACGGTAAGTGGTTCGTTTGGATAAAAAAGGCATTAAATTTGCAGGTGGAAGACATGAACAGGAGGCATGCACAGATGCACAGCAGTGTGTCCTACCGGGAAGCATCACCCTGCACAGAGTCTTCAGCAAGGGATCCCCTGCAACTGGTGACTCCAAGCCATCTACTGCACCAAGGAGCAGCTACACAGACACAGGTACACAGAAGGTCAGTAGTAGCCTAAGGCTGCGTCACAAAGCCTCGGTGATTCATCTTTCTCCTCACTGTGTCCCTTAACTCAGGCCTTCCATCACTTCACAACATCATCAGAAGAAGGGCAGGCATAGAAAAATGAGATGTTTTGAGAGAGACGATATCGACAAATGTTTTATTCCAGTATATTGTTAAAATTGCTTTATTATTCTTTGTTCATGTCTTGCTGTGTATGTACAAGGAAAAACATAGTACACACTGCATTCAGTACTGTCTGCAATTTTAGGCATCCTCTGGGGGTTTCGGACCACATGGGTAAGGGGGAACTACTGCAACCTCAAACTATATATGTATTATTTTTAATTTGTACTATTTCTAACGTATAATATAGAGATACAGCATAATATTTTTAAATTTAAACATTTAAAAGAAATAGATTCTAGCTTTTATTTATTTAAAAATAAATGAAAGAAATATATTCTAGTTTTTATTTATTTTCAAACCATCAAAAACAGAGAAAATATATTACTTTTTAATTTAGATTAACTGTACTATTATTTCTGTCATTTTGCAGGAGCAAAATAGTTTTATGGCCACAGACTTAAAACGAAATAGCGTCATTATGTGCAGTTATGTTCCCTTAGGAATGCCTTTCCTTTAAATATTTGGCAGGTGAATAGGCTGCAGAGTCAAAAAATCTTAATAGAACTGAATATGATCAATATGCGGGGAGTCAAGTATAAGAGCAATTCTTATTTATCACTTAGGCAGGAAGTTAGATTTTTGAATGGCTTTGAAAGGTTTTATTATCAACTTATTATAAAGAAGTTGTAGGTAGAATGGTATAAACATTTCTGTTGAAAAATAGAGTAAACATGTGCTCTGATATTGGCTTCAGGAAGACTCATTTTTCTGTATGGAGAGAGAAAGAGAGCCATGACACACGGAGCAAAATCCCAACTGTAATAGCTGCAATCCCATTTTACCATGCTCAATTACTCAGTTCTATTTTCTCTAAGAAATATTCAGGATACCCATATTATAGTGATTTGACAATGTTATAATTGGCAATATTATACACCTGTAAGACTCATTTAATAGTTCAGATTCCTTAGGATAATTCTTAACACGTAATTCTGAATTAGTTTAATATCTTTTTTTTTTTTTTTTGCAGTTTTTTGGCCCAGGCTGGGTTTGAACCCGCCACCTCTGGCATATGGGGCCAATGCCCTACTCCTTTGAGCCACAGGCACCGCTCAAGTTTAACGTTACTAATAATTGAATTTACTTGACCTAAAGCAGTCATCCTCAATTAATATTCACTTTATGATCTTTAAAAAACTTAACACCCTTGGTGGTGCCTGTGGCTCAAAGAAGTAGGATGCTGACCCCATATGCCAGAGGTGGCGGGTTCAAACCCAGCCCCGTCCAAAAACTGCAAAGAAAAAAAAAAAAAAAAAACTTAATGCCCAGGATTTGCTCAGGTATATTCCTAGACATGAGATCCAATATCAGTCTTTTTTAAAGAAATTCACCAGATGCTTCCAATTGCAACCATACTTTTATCACAAGTGTCATAGAAAGGAAGTTAAAAAAAATTCATTTTAAAAAGTGAATTAAATCTCATGGAATCAGAATTAAACCATTGGTTATGCAGTGACCTCAGCTATAAACACCAGGAAACACATTTTCTAAGTCACAGCTAATCCTATCCTGCACATTATCTGCTAAAACTCATGTCACATGTAATTTTTCTTCACCTTCTTGGTGATTATTTCCTCACCTCCTTACTGACACTGAGTCTCCCTTATTCTGTTATAAAATAATTCTGCTTCCATGAAAAAACCAGATGTGCTTAAATAATCATTTCCTATTTTCTTTTCCTCTGTGTCGCATTCTTTCTTTCCTTGCTATTCTTTCCATCCCCTTTTTAGACCACACAACTTTAGGGCATCTTCATCCTGCAGGGCATTATCTGTGTAAGAAAAGACTTGGAAAAACGACATCAGAATAATTTGGATCAAGAATGTGGATTCATGAGCCCTACCTAAAAATAACTTCAGCCAAAGCTCCAGGGTAGGGCTCCTTTATAACTTGAATGAAAGGCGATTCTTACACACATGAGAACCAATACTTTTGCCCTTCCTCATGCCCTAAATCTCACATTGTGTGGAAGAACAAATTCACTAAGAAAGCAGTATTGTATACGCTAAGTTACATCGTTCTCACTCCCAAGGTAAATTTCAAACCCTAGCAGAGTGCCCCACCCTCGGGGGGATGGGCTAAATACCCTTGCATTAGGCACATTATGAGATCCCACCAAATGCCATCCCTCCTCCCACCAATTGCCCTCCCCCTCCCCCTTCCCTCTTTCTCCTCATCCCTCCCCCTTGCTAGACTGTATTTGTGTTTTATCATTCGCATGAGTGTGAAAGTGTTCATATATTGGTTTCATAATAGTATTGAGTACATCGGATACTTTTTTACCCCCATTCCTGAGATATCTTACTAAGAAGAATGTGTTCCATCTCCATCCAGGTAAACATAAAAGATGTAAAGTCTCCATCTTTTAATGGCTAAATAGTATTCCATGGTGTACATATACCACAATTTGTTAATCCACTCATGGGTTGATGTGTTTGGGTTGCTCCCATATCTTGTCAATTATGAATTGAGCTTCAGCAAACATCTTGGTGCAAGTGTCTTTGAGGCAAAAGATTTTTTTTCTAGTTAGATACCTAGTAATGGGATCACAGGATCAAATGGAACATCAACTTTTAGTTCCTCAAGGATTCCCCCTACGACTTTCCATAAAGTCTGCAGTCCCACCAGCAGTGTAGAAGTGTTCCCTTCTCTCCACATCCATGCCAGCGTCTACAGTTTTGGGACTTTGTTCCAGGCTAATCTTAGTGGAGTTTAGGTGATATCTCAAAGTGATTTTGATTTGCATTTCTGTGATGATTAAAGACAATGAACAGTTTTTTCATGAGTTTGTTGGCCATTTTTCATCTTCAGAGAAGTTTCTGTTTAAGTTTCTTGCCCACATAGAAACGGGATTGTGTGCTCTTTTTTTACTCATTGAGTTTGCTGTGGATTTCTAGTTATCAGAGCCTTGTCGGATTCCTAACATGTAAAAAATCTTCACCCATTCCAAAGGCTGTCTGTTTGTTTGGTTGTAGTAGCCTTAGCTGTGCAGCAGCTTTTTAGCTTGTTCAAATCCCGGTTATTTATTTTTGATGTTGCTATAATTGCCAGGGAGGCAATATACTTTCCTCATAAAATATTTTCCCAGGCCAATATTTTCAAGTGTTTTCCCCATACTCTTTCTAGAATCTTTATTGCTTCACATCTAAGATATGCTTTTTCCTCTCTACCTTGCTTTATTGCAACGGCTAAAATGTTAAATAGAAGTAGCAACAGCAGATATACTTGCCAGGTATACTGGGAAAAAGGGTTTTTTTGTTTGTTTGTTTGTTTGCAGTTTTGGCCAGGGCCAGGCTTGAACCTGCTCCTGGAATACAGGGCTGGCACCCTCCTCCTTGAGCCGCAGGCACCACCCCGGGGGAAAAAAGTTTTTAATGACTTAAGGGTGTGGTTTACAGGAGGTTTCCATAGATACCCATTATCAGATTTCAGAGGTATGCTTCTATTGCAAAGTTTCTGATGGTTTGTTATAGTTTTAAGTTTTTTAAGCTTTTAACAAAAATTTCATCTTGAAATAATTTGAGATTTAAAGAAACATTGCAAAGATAATATTCAGAGACTTTCTGTATGCTCCCAACCTGCTTTTCCTACTGTCACCATATTTTGTTTTATTTTTAACATAACTGATATTGACTTTTCAATTTCTTTAGTCGTTATTGAGATGATGATATAATTTTCTCAATTATGCTGGTAATTTGATGTATTATATTTATTAATTTTGATAATTAACCTTATATTTTTAGGATAATATGGTACATTTTTTATTTTTCTTGTATAGTGAATTTTTTTTTTGTTGTTAGAAATTAAATTATATGTCTATGTTCAGGAGGGACAGTTCTGTGTAATATTTTCCTTGGAATACTGTTTGTGTCTTGATATAAGCATTATGTTGACCTCACAAAATGAGCTTCCCATTTTGACATTTGTCTTATATTTAACAGTTTTTATTCTTTCTATATTACCTTCTTTTGTGTATACTGTACACACTGAAGTTTTCTCTAATTTTATCCCTATATTATTATTTTAGGTACACATGATTTTGTTCTTTTTAGTGGCCTTAACAGATATTATAAAATGCATTTTAATTTTATACACCACAGCTTCAAACTGCAACTTTATAAACAGTGTAAAACCTTTACTCGGGGTTGATGCTCATGTTATTCTATTAGTTTATTTTATGTATGCCATAAACACCTTTTTTGCTCTTATCATTGCTTTAATCACTGATTAATCTTCTGAGGGAATTAAAGAAAATAGGATTTTTTTGCTAATTATTAATTTTTTTTTCTATTTTCTGTCCTCACCATTCATTCTCACATATGTGGAATCTGTAACTTCACTTTGACCAGAAGCACTTCCTTCAGCATTTGTTAGAGTACAGGTTTGTGTTCTGAGACAAAATCTGTTAGATTTGTTTGTCTGAAGATGAATTTGTGTTTATTTCACTATATAGAGAGTTCGAATTTGAAAGTTAAACTTTCTCATTTAGTGCTTTAAAATGATTCCAATATCATCTCTCATTTCTGATAAAAAGACTTTCTTAGGAAGACTCCTAATGTGAGAATGCTTTTTTCCCCTGATTTCTCTTTTTAGGAACATGATTTATCTTCAGTGTTTAACGTTTTTAAAATTTGAGTTTGTCTGGGAGGTGTGTGTGCACGTGCACGCTCATATTTTGTATTTATATATTTATCCTGCTGGGGGGAATACAATGGACTTTTTGGAACTCTGGGCTGATATTTTTTCATTTTTTCTACCTTTCTCCCCTGTTATCTCTTTAAATATTTCTTCTCCCCCCCCCCCGTTGTCTTGCCTTTTTGGGGGGCAGTATTCATTGCATACTTGTTACATTGTTTAATACTTTCTTACATATCTGAGATTCTCTGTTTATCCTTCCCCTTTTATATTTTTATGTTTGTTAGTGTACAATGTCCTCAATGATCCTTTCCTCTGCTATATGTAGTCTCATGTTAAGCTCATTAAATAAATTATTTATATTTGATCTTATTTGTGAAGTCTGAAATCTGTATTAAAATGTTCTACACAGACATGTTCGTGAACTCATCTAGAAAATGTGCTACGTACCTCATGGCTGACTGTCACTGTGGTCAACACATGGCAAAGGAGAAACTTCAAAAGTGACCATAGTGACAGTCAGCCATGAGGTATGTAGCACGTTTTCTAAGACGACTTTAGAAAACTCAATTGTCAGACCTTGCACCATTCCACAAAAAAGAGCTCCAAAAGTGCTTTGAAGGGTGGACTAGATGCTGGTACGAGTGCACATGTTCCCAACCGGAGTATCTGAAAGGTGACCACAGTGATGGAAAGTAGCATGAAGATACCTCAAAGGAATAAAAGCAGACCCACAATTTGATGCATTAATCCTACTTCTGAGTATTTACTCAAGCAAACAAAAAAAGATGTTTTATCAAAGCAACAACTGCACTCAAATATTTATTGCAGCACAACTCACAATAGCAAAGATGTGGAAACAACCCAAATGCCCATCAATACATGAGTGGATTAATAAACTGTGGTATATGTATACCATGGAGTCCTACTCGGCCATTAAAAAATGAACTCATACCTCTTGTATTAACCTGCATGGACTATTCTTATAAGGGAAGTATCACAAGGATGGAAAAACAAACACCATATATGCTCATTATTAAACTGGAACTACTTGACCAACACTTACGTGCAGATGTGGAAGTGACACTCATCAGTAATCAGGCAGGTGGGAGAGGGGAGGAGGGGGGGGAAATTCACAACCAACAGGTACAACACGCACGATCTGGGTGACAGGCACACTTACAACTTTGCCTCAAACTGTACAAAAAAAATTTATCTAACCCAAATGTTTGTACCTCCCTTATATTCTGAACTTTTAAAAATGCTGTTGTGTAGGTTAAAATGACAAAACATCTGTACCATCTTGAACCAAAAGGACTATAAGAAATAATACAACTTTACAAGGTTTAAATCATAGTACTGCTTAGAAAAGGTGGCAATAAGTGAATAATTTGTGAAAATAACATAGGAAAAAACTTGCTTTAAAAATCTAAGAAACTAGTATTCAATAAGACAATATATTTCAGGAGAAATGAAAATGAGTTATTTTCTAAAATCATGATGCTTGATTATCCCTTATTCATAATATTTAATCTTTTTTGTCATTACAACTTAAACTTTGGACTGTTCAGGCAGCTAACAGATTCTTTTGTGTAACTATGAACATTATCATTACTTAATAAATCATTTCAGCAGTGCTGAAAATCAGTATGCATTTAATCAAAGCCAATTGAAAAGAGTGGTTAAAACACTCAAATTTAGGATAAAATCTGTAATTACTAAAGACATTTCCTTAGATACTGGGGTTATTTGGAATTCTTCATTTCAGAAAATATCAATTCAGACATTTATGAAAAACATATACAATAATTTTTTTTTTTTTAATTTTCTCTCAGCCAAAACCAGGTCTAACCATTATAGTGGTCTTTTTTTGGAAGACAGCATGCTGGATGGGAACATTTTTCTAGATAGATGGTAGCAGACTGTGCAATATTTATTTCTACCAGTTTGAGGAAGTACAGTCCAGTAAGATCAGACCATCAAACTCTACTTAACAGATTTTTGGTGATTTAAGAAAATGAGTGCTTGCTTGCTTATTGTATGTTTTCTGTAATATATTTTATTATCTCCCTAAATAAGGAAATGGGAAAACAAAGAATAGTTCTTACTTTCTTGAATCTTTTAACAATTTTTCATCTATGTATATTCATAGCTGCCGTGGAGCATATTCTTAAAAAACATAGAGAAGATTTTATGAAATGATGAGCTTCAGTCTTATGAAAGAGGTATAGCATGAAATGAGGCAAGTACATAAAACTGCCAGCAGGAGCTCAGACCATCATATCCAGACTAACTCTGAGTCTAACATGACCCTGTCTGATGTAGAAATTGTGTTATTGACACTGAAGTTGCCTCTGCAAATAATAACTCCTATAAAACACGGATTCATTTTTTTGTCGCCTAATATACTGTGAGATTAATTTTAGAAAACGTAGTCCAAATATTTTAGCAAGTAATAGACTAGGTTTTTCTTTATGCTATCCATAACTATAAACTGGTTCAGGTTCATATAAAAATAGCGTCTTTACATAATAAGTGAAGTTTTATTTTTATGGTGCAAATAGTTCTCAGATACAATGAAGAAGTGAAGGGCAGCCTCAGAAGTAGCTACGCGTATTCAAGACAGAGTGACGTGCCCTTTGGTGATCACTACACCATGTTGCTCTCTCGGCAAGACAAGATGTGTTTTGGATTATATGTGTACACAGAGACTGTTTCACCTATTTATTCAAGTTGGGTAGTTTAATTTTCAAAGCCAATTAGTTCAAATTAAACAACTAATCATCTGGAATAGCGGTTGTCTAAACTGACTAATTGAATATCGAAATAAGAACAGTTTACTCTAGTGTGTCTTATATGTATGTAATTCTGACCATTTGTTTTGTTTGTTCTAAAAAAGTGTTAGGTTTCTGTTCTTACAAAGTAAATTCTTTTGAACAGATTGATATTAATCAGAATTTCCAAGGTAATTATATATTGGTACTCATGAAATCCAATCAAATATACCTTGCACAGCACTGAGGTTGCCTGAATAAATACCCAGATCTTGATCCAGATGAACATAGTATTAAAGTGTTTTGTCTTTCCAATAACTATATTTAACAAAACAACTTGAGAGAACCTAAGAAATAAAAACAGAAGCTATTTGGGAGAAATCTGATGGTAGGTTAATGTTCAGGTTTATAAAAACACAACTAACAGGCCAGGATGTTCTTGGCCTGTCTGTTGCCCTGGACCTCTTGTCCCTGCAGAGGCTCCTGGTAGAGCCTGACTGGAGTTGACATACTCTCTAGTTTTGATCTGGCATTACTGCATGTTTCATTGATTTGACCCACACTATCTAGGCTCTACAAAATCATATTTGTTTCAGATTTGGGTCCCTGAGAACACAGTTCCAGATTTGCCTCAGAAGTTAACACATCAACGAGCTCAGTCATGGCCGACACAATGTGCTCTCCATGATACATACCGCTTCAAGCCACAAGCAAGGGTGGTTGAACATTTTAATGGACAATTAAAAGTCAGACTGAAACCAGAGACAAGATATTCCCAAACCACACTATATGCATGTATTTTAGGCAGGCAGAGAGGAATCTTAATGCAGCAATTCCTCTAATGAATATTTTTCATATGTTTAACCACATCACCCTATTTTTTGATTATATGCCCTTTATTTTAACCACATACCACATCATCGCATTTCTTTGATCATATGCCCTTTATTTTTATTAATAATCATTGATACTTTAGTATCCATGGTGAACTCTGAAAGGCCCTTTCATCCTTTTCAACTCCTTTGTGAAGACTCAGGTCTATAGGAAATCAGCATGGCTGTGAACAGGAAAGGGCAGTAGACAGTAATGAGCTTCACCATTTACTCCCGGGGAACAGAGCATGAATTTTTCCTACTGGGATCTCAAGATCTCAACCCATTCAATGTAAGGTCTGTGGTTGAATATTTTCAACTTAAAATGGCCACAGTGCTTTTCCTGGTTTATACCATGAGATGCGTGTCAGGGTATATAAAATTAAGAACTTTCATTGCACCATGAAAAGGTCCCCCAAATCGGGGCTTATGGTTGTAAGGGTAGGATCAAAGGTACTATGACTGCTCAGAGAAAGATTGGCCATATCATAATAAGGAAAAGCTCCCCATACTAATACCACATAACAGCACATTTGTACCCAAATTTACAGAATTAAGGAGTAGGAGAAATGAAAATTATTGCCTTTTATCCCCTCTGATTAAAGCTAGCCCATGCAGTGGCCATCACCTGAATTTAATGAGCTACAGGGGTAAATCTCACAGGTCAATATTTGATTACTATGCCACTGCATAATGAATACTGATTATTGAATAATGACACTGAATGCCACATTTCTCCAACTGTGTACTTTTCTGGTACCTCGTGTACTCCAACCTTATTAATTCAGACTCCATGTATTGCTCAAATGGACTGTAACACCTCAGGGCAAAATGTCTCCCAAATGTCAGTTCATTCTTTTCAGAGATGGGAGAGTTGGAGAGATCTAGGGGACAATGCATGGGACCCATTTTGAGGACTATTTTGGCTACAGCTCTGGAAGCCTCCTCCTCAGCAGCATTGGTCTCAGCCATACATATGCCCTTCAATTCTACTCAAACACTCTTCCTAGTGTGAGGGTGAACCCCTGATAGTTAATGATTCTTACACTCCTAGAACTATTTTTCTCTCCTAGGGGAAAAACCTAAATGGACTTTTAAGTATTCAAAATAGCTTCCCCCTTCCCAGTGATCATGCCACAATATGCCAGGTGAGTCAGGAGTTCCAAAATAAAGTGACCTCAGTGACTCAGGGGAGTTTCCAAATGGCTTTCTGAACTCTCTGGTCATATGTGAAATCTAGGATGTTATTTCCACTTTGGGATCATACTTTTAAAAATGCTATGAGCAATTTGTTCTTAATTTTCATTGAGTTCATTAATGATACCACATCACTCTTAGAGTCATAAACCAGTCTCAAGTACTTGGTCTGGATAACACTGGATAACTCCATGCTCACTGGCTTTCAGCTGGCTGACCAAAGAAGGTCTACAGAATTGCCTACACTTTGCATCACACCTGAGCTGATGAGAGCAAAACTTGTAAACGAAAACAGTCCATAACAAGGCCAAGACAGAAGGCCTCCATGGCTGTCTAACTTAGACCCTAAGGAGCGATGGGCATTTTTTTCTGGCTTGGCAAAGGCCAGGACTCACAGTTATATTCTCTTCTTCAGGAAGGCCTGATAATCCTGTTTGGAGCAACATTGAGCCTAGTCTGCTGTTACCTCAGACAAATTAATTGGTTATGGGAAAAGCTTTTCAGGTTCTCATTTACTCGTCTATGGTGCAATATTCTGTGCTGCTTTCTTAGGCCCTGAAGATCCCAGAGTAAAGCTGAGGAGTCTGGTTCCAGGCAAAGAGTCCATTGGTTCCATCCAATGTGTGATCTTTCAGGTCTGCCCATAGGTTTGACAAAGCTTTGGCAGGTCTCACAGGAGAAAGGTGAACAGCAAATCTGTTACATCTTGTAGAAGTTGGTGCAGTCAAGGATTAATCCCCTCTAGTCCTGGCCTGATATGCCCATGGGCACATCTGTATTCCCAAATCAGATGTGGGACGTCTAAATCCAAGACCTGATTAGGTTTAAAGGGGCTTGTCTCAGGTATGTTTCTCCACACTGACTTAGCACTTTTCAACTCTTAGATCTTTCCTGCTCCCTTCTCTATGCCTGGAAGATCCAATAAAAGGCAAGTTCCTTTAGTTGAGGGTCTTCTTGGCAGTGAAAAAGACATTGTCCCCACCCTACCTCTCCTGCATGTCATCTGACCTCACTCAGTGCTATTTTTCTGTGGAAAAATAAACTACTAGAATGGCAACCTTTTGCTGTTGCCTTCTGCGTGCACTGTGATAGTAAGTGAATAAGGCTCAATGGTCATCTTCATATTGGCTCACTGTCCCAGGTGAGCACCTCAGTTACCTGACTACTCAGAAATAATTTATGGAAAATAACTATGTCTTCCAAAAAGTTTAATGAGAGGATTATTAGAGAAATGCCAAGCATTTCAATGAGATAGTACTTCAAATCTATTAGGATGACTACTGTCAAAAAAGGAAAAAAAATAAAAGTGTTGCAAAGGTGTGGAGAAATTGGAACCACTGTGGCTCCAACTATTAGGGAATAGTTCCTTAAAAAGTCAAATACAGAATTACCATAGGACCCAGGAATTCAACTTCTGGGTATATGCTCAAAAGAATTGAATGCAAGCACTACAGGAGATATCTGTAAACACATTCACAGTAACTAAAATGTAGAGGTGACCCATGTGTTTAACCACAGATGAATAAACAAAATGTGGTATATCTATATGATGGAATATTATCCAGCATTAAAAAGAAAGGGAATTCCAACATACACTACCACATGCAGGAAGCTAGAGGACATGGTGCCCACCACACAACAACAAATACTGTTTGATTCCACTTACACAGGATACTCTGGGAAGAAATACACACAGAAAATGGAACAATAGTTGACAGGGGGTAGCAGAGGAAAGAGGATTTATTGTTTAATATGTTCACGATTTTGGTTTTACAAGAAGAAACAATTGATAGAGATGGATAGTGGTAATGGCTGTACAACATTATTAGTTTATTAAATTCTATTGAATTGTACAGTTAAAATACTTTAAATGGTAATTTTATATTACATATATTTTACCACAATAAGAAATGGTTGGAAAATTTTAGTGGAAAGAATATTTTAGTAAGATAAAACATTTAGAAAGAAAAAAATACATTTGTAAGACTCTTGGATTTCTAAATTATTGGGAGTGAGTTGTATATTCACTTCTATTTCCACTCTCAATCTGCTGCAATTGGAGTATATGAAGATATTTTGGCTACCTCTATAGATATGTTGTTAGAGAAAAAAGAGAAAGATTTACTTACCCTTTTCCAGTATACCGTGGATACTGTTCACTAATATTATACAAAAAGTTAATAATCACTATGTTTTAAGATTAATTTCAGCTTAGAATCTGAAACCGTATCAGTGAATTTTTGACAGTCTGTTACATGAAAATATATTGATCTATCTTGAAGTGTGAATGGATCTTCCACTATGCCTGATTTTGTAATATCATCAGTTAGCTCTTAAAAGGATTAGTTCATTAAATTATGCAGATTTTACACATCCTGACATATTTTATTATATAACATGAAAGCTCGTATTCACTTTTTTAGCCACCAATCTTATCAGGAAAATCTTAAGTGTTGGGGAACTGTCAACAATAGTGATTGTTACAAGTTTCCCCAAATCCTAATATTTCTGAAAGCTCAAATTTTAACATGGACAAAATTTAGAATAGTTTCTTTTGACGTGGCAGCATTGTTCTGTTGACTTAAAATTCTTTCAGGTAAGAAAAATGTTCTGTTACAAAACAAAGAGCAGCTAGTTCATCTCACAAACAACTAATTGCACAACTGTTTTTCCTTGGGACAGTCATCGTACTTTAGTTTTCAGCAGAAATACTTAATGCGTATTTTCATTCATCGTGCAGGGTATTAAAAATGTACTCAAGTGCCAATATGTGATGAAACTGAATGACAGTCTAGTGAATAATCAAAAGACTGACTTCTTTTAAATGCAGGGGGTGTACTGTGGCCAAGAACATAACTAATGTACTTTGGTGACACTGCCGTGATTCTTGCTAAGGAACAAGCAGTTTTACCCATATTGCTTTTGCACAATTAGTGTAAAGGCCAACATTTCGACATAGTGAAAAAGGCAAATGACATCTTGGCATTATTATGTTGTTTGTATATTTGTTTTGATTTTAGTAAGTCCCTGAAAATATCTCAGGAACCTCCAGAAGCTCCAAATAATACTTTGAGAAGTGGTGACATAGGTTTTAAAAAGGGCAGACTAGATACCCATTATTTCCTTTACTTGTTAAATTCCATCAAAAGAAAACTTTTCTCTCTTTTTTATTTGGGGGGGGGGGATGTGATTTTAAAAAAGTGAATGGGAAAGGATACAACAAAAATATAAAAACTTTGAGAAGCTAGAAATGGGTGGATAAAGACAGCTGATTTTATAAATGAGAGCAAGCTAATGATTAAGTCAGAACGGAGAAAATGAAGGCATGATCTCCTTACAGCAATGAACTCCAAGAAATGCAGCTCTACGGACATCTACAAGAGATGAAGAATATTTTAATTTTTTTGCAAACCACATTTCCTTTCCTCATTCCATCCATCTATTGATTATCTAAGCAAAAGCCAGATTTATTTTTTAGAGAGAGTAATAAGTTGGATCCCTGGAGCAGGGAATGTCAGGGACGAGGAGTATTAGGGTAGAGATTAATGTGCTAAAAGGGGGGCATTGGATATATATTTATTTAGTGAATGTCTAGATGTCCTCCAGCTTCTAAAATGCTACCAGTTACGTCTACAATGTCTAGACAGAAAAATAAGTGAGCTGTCAGGGGAAATCTGTCAGGTGACAGAGGAAGGATGCTAGATTCAGACTTCTTCACTGGTTCAATAAGCAAAAGGGACCACTAAGACGGTTCAACAACCCCAGGCCCACAATACATAAGCTTCTAATCTTTACCTTATTGTTATCCCACACTGAAATATCCCCATTTGGATGAAATTTGTACTGTTCTTTCCTTAAATATAGTACTTGGAAAAATTCACCAGGCAAGCCTGGAATTTACTGTGTTGTGATGTTTTTAATTATGAATCACTGGGATCAGAACATTTATTTCTTCTTTTGTGGCTCTGGTTTTGTTTTTAAAATAAATTTTCCATTTTGGTAATCTTTTTGGCACTTTTTGTTGTCAGAAAAATTCATGGAGCTTTTTTATTTTTACTTTTTTCATATGTGTCATCAATAAACTAGCACCTTTATTGACAGCTAGCTCTCATCTGTCTTCTCTCTTTTTCATTCTCTTTCATTAAACATCTTTAATAGCATGTCATGAAATTTATTGGTATTTCCAATGAATAAATTTGTATGATTATTGATTTTCTCACTTTTTTTTGTTTTGGTTTTTATTACCTCTGGCCTTATTTTTTCTTCTACTCTTTTCGGGGTTTATATTCTTTATCTAGCTTATTGAGATGAAAAACGAGGTAATTAATTTTCATCTCTCTGTTTTTAGGAGAGATGTGCATTTAAGTAACTCTAAGCCCAAGTTTGCCTGGATATCACAAATTCTGATTCTTCATCAGATTACATATTTGATCATTATCATATGATTGAAAATGCATTTGAATCCCATTGTGATTGCTTCTTTGACCTGTGGCTTTAAATATGCCCCAGAAAGTTTACTGACACCTAATTATGTTCTTTTGCTACTGATTTTTAATTGGAATTGATTCTCTTATAGACTGTTTTCTAAAAGTTTCCATTCTTTGAAATCTTTGAAGCTTATTCTGTGACTCAAAGTGTGGTCAGCTTTAGCAAGCATTATGTTAGTTCTGAGAAAAAAATCTATCTGCCATTGTTGGGTAAAATTAATAAATACCTATGTATTATATCCGTATTTATCTATGATGATTAGTTTTATGTGGAACTTTAGTGGGCATAGCATACACAGATTTTTTTGGTTAAATATCATTTGGGGGTGGATCTGTGAAGGTGTTTCTGGATGAGATTATATTTGAAATTGGATTGGAAGGAATCAGAACGTTGTTCCCAGTGTGAGTGGGCATCGCTCAATCCACTGACCACCTGAATAGAACAAAAGGTGAAGAAAGGGGGAATTTGCTTTCTCTGACTATGCAGAGAAGTTAGTCTTCTCCTACCCTCAGACTAGGCTTTCCATCAGCACATCATTCCATCGTGCTGGTTCTCAAGCCTTCAGACTGGGACTGGACCTACGCTACCAATTTTCCTGTGTCTCCAGCTTGAAGACTGCACATGGCAGAATTTAACCTCCATAACTGCTTCCGCCAATTTCTTACAATAATAAATAATCTCTCTGCAATCTCTCTCTCTGTCATGTTGGCATAGTCATTCGTATGTATAAACAAGAGGGGATTATAAAGATTGTGACAAACATGCATCTAAAAAATAAAAACTCAATAAACTGTGTTTCTTAACATAACTTACACAGAGGTTAAGGCACTTTTGTAAGCAAAGATAAAGATACCAGCCCTTCATTCCATCTCTAAAGAACTGAGGGTCCTGGGAATCCATTCTGTTTTGTGAAAGTAACTAAAGGAGAATTGCTGCCCTTTATAGATCTCTTTATCATCATGGAATAAAAATAAGTCAGAAGGAGCCAAATTAGGACTGTGCGATGGGTGCCTAATGATTTTCCACTGGAAAATTCTGAAATTTGGTGAAAGGAACGGGCAGGAGCATTGCTGTGGTGGAGAAGGACTCTGTGGTGAACATTTCCCAGGGATTTTTCTGCTGAAGCTCTGGTTAGCTTTCTCCAAACACCCTCACAACACGCAGGTGGTACATCACTCCTTGATGCTCCAGAAGGCCAACAAGAAAGGGCTCTTGAGCATTCCCAAAACACTTCGCCTGACATTTTCTCTTGACTGGTCCACTTTTGCTTTAGCTGAACCACTTCCACTTCTTGATAGCCGTCACTTTGTGCTTTGTCTTCAGGATCATGCTGGTAAAACTGTGTTTCATCTCCTGCTACAAGTCTTCAAAGAAATGCTTCCGTATCTTGATTACTTTTTTAAAATCTCCACTGAAAATTTTGCTTTCATCTGCAGCTAATGTGGGCATACTGGTCTTAAGACCCATGGAGTCGAAAGTTTGCTCAACTTTGTTGTTTTCCGTCAGAATTGTGTGAGTGGAACCAACCGAGACGTCTATGGTACTGGCTACTGCTCTTGTTGTTTTCAGTCCTCTCAGTTACGGCATGAACAGAGTAATTTTTCCTTGCAAATTGATGCAGGTGCTCTGATGCTGAGAGCTTCACCTTTAACATCATCTTGTCCTGTCTTAAAATGAGTTATCCACTTGTAAACTACTGATTTCTTGGGGGCTTTATTTCCACAAATCATCAATAATTTTATCATCTTCCACCCAAGTGTCACCATAAATTTAATGTTTGTTCTTGCTTCAATATTAGAAAATTACCTGTTGCTCAGACAGATTTTTTCAACCTGCCTTATACCTCTGAGCACTTCATACTAGATCCTATTGAGACAGGTTGTAACAAGTTATAGAAAATTAATTTTGGTGCAAAAGAATTTTGTAATCTTGTGTAATTTTTTCATAATAAACATTTTTTTCATAAACATTTTAAAACACCCCTCATATGTACTTACAAGATTGATAATTAGATAAATATCATTTAGATCAAACTGGGTCAAATTGTTCATTTTGCTATTCATTGTATCTTTATATAAAATAAATTCTTGTCTGATTGTTCAACATATCTTGTGAAAGTCTGTAGGTGTTGAAATCGGCCATGATGACATCTTCTACTTTTTTTTCCTGTAAATTATTTTCTCTTTTTTGGAGGAAGTAGTAATCTTTTAATGAAAATGTAATATTGTTTTATTTATTTTTTAATTGAGATGGAGTCTCATTTTGTGGCTCTCAGTAGAGTACGTGGCATCATACCTCACAGCAACCTCCAACTCTGGGGCTCAAGCGATTCTCTTGCCCCAGCCTCCCCAGTAGCTGGAACTACAGAGGCCTGCCACAATGCCCAACATTTTTTTTGTAGAGAGAGGATCTCACTCTGGCTCAGGCTGGTCTTGAACTTCTGAGCTCAGGAAAATTCACCTGCTTTGGGCTTCCAGAGTGCTAGGATTACAGATGGGAGCCAGCATGGTCTCAAATTGTCCTTACATAGATCAGTGACTTTCCTAAACATACCTGCTTACCAAGCACTTGACTCAGTAAATCGTATTTCCAGCACATCCTATGTACACATTATACTGTTTGTCTTCTGTTTCTCTTTTATTTTTGTAAGGTACCTTCCATCCTGAATTTTGTCACCAAAGATGGCGGGTTGTCTTGAAACCTTCCCTAAATTAAATAATAAAGTGTGTAGTTACTTGTGTCTGGCATTTTGTTCAATGTTATGTGTATGAACTTTGTTTTATGTGCTCGTGAGTTTGTTCACATTCATTGGTGCAGAGTCTTTCACTCTGTAACTCTACCATGATTCGCGTATGTTTCTATCATATGTGGGTATTTGAGTAGTTTCCAGTCTTCAGCCATTTTGAACAGTGCTTCTACAATCACCCACAAGTATACTCATATATACGTTTTAATAAATACATGCAGACTTTTCTGTTATCTATATTCTTAGAATTGAAATGGCTGTGTAACAGGATAATCATCTGCTCTGCTTTAATCAACACAAAAAGTCCCATATCACATTTAGGGTGGATAAATCTGGAAATCTTTGTTTTAAAGTATCTTCCTTCCATTATAAACTAGTCACTCAAACTGGGGAAACATGAAGAAAATTGTCATTGGTCCTTATTTTATAGAAAATATGAAGTGGCTCTAGTAATTTTTTAAATCTCATTAGAAATATCAATTCAATAGTAGCAGAGAAAATAACTTGGAGAAACAAACAAAAAAAATATATAGCTTATTATAATGATTTAACCTGAGATATTTTCTCTCAAATCAATGCCTTGAGTTTATGCCACAGAAGAGTGTTAGTAAAACACCAGAAGGTCTGGTAGTCTGCAGGCATTGTAGTTCTCTAGTATAAGGTAGAAGATGATTTTTTTTTTTTAACTCCAGTGATTACTGGGAAACCAGATATCAGCCAGACAAAGCAAACCCCAAATACAGGGAAAGTTTACATGCTAACTGTGTATAGATCTTATTGTGTTATGGTAGAACTGGTCCTGGCAAAAATGTGTGAACAAAAAAAAATAATAATAGAGGTCATATATCAAAGCCTAATCTAGCATTAGTCATTAAGTTTGTGATTATTATATAGCATCTGTTTGTAACTTTACAGAAACCCTTATGTGGTACTATTGTTATTATCCCTATTAAAAATTATCATGCCACTCAAATTTTAATTTTCCAAGGGACAATATTCTATCATAAAGAACAACTGCAGTAACTTTACATATGAGGGATCCCAATCATGTATTTGCAATTTTTTTAAATATCTGCTGCTATAACATCTAATTTAAACATGATGTATAGTAAATGTTTTTATTTAAAATGTGTGATAATTGGCATTTTCTCTTTCTCCCCTCTCCTCTTTCTCTTCAGTTCCATGTTAACTACATTATTTTGAAACCACTGAGTTTCTCTTATATTTCCTTCTTCCCTTCCTCCCTCCCTCCCTCCCTCCCTTCCTCGTTCTCTTCCTCCCTTTCTTCCCTTGCTCCCTCCCTCCCTTCCTTCCTCTTTTCCTCCCTCCCTTTCTTCCATTCCTCCCTCCTTTCATTTGTTTAACAAATATCCAGTCCACATTTTCTACATTGCTACTCAATATTTTCAACATCTGACATCTAGAATTTACCTATAGCTTTATGAAAAAATAACTGGATGAATACATTATTGAATTAGCTTCTAATGCCTGACTCAAGTATAATGTTAGTGTAACATTCAGATTGGAGTGAACTGAGCTTTTTTCACTTCCATTTCTCCAACTATCCTGTAAATATACAAAACCTCCACCGAACTCAATGTCCCAAAATATATAAGGAGGATATTTATAATTAATATATGTTTGAGTATTAATTGATATAATATTTTGTCATATCTGACATGTCATATTTATGTTAGTTATTAAAGCAGATATTTATGGTATAGTTCATGAATAAATAAAAGTAGAATAAGAAATTGAAAATTAAGAAAATAAAAAAGCTCAAAGAAGGGAGAACACTTTTTGCAAACTTCTACCAGTCTTGATTTTTTAAATTTCTGTTTCTTGACACTTCCAAGTCTAAACTTGTATTCTCAGTCATTTTACTGATGTTTCTTCACATTAGTAAATTTAGCAACAACACCATCTATAACATGTCTCTCTAAAACTCTGTGATTATCAATGTATACTTTTATATCTTAATAATTACTGATTTATTTGTATTTATTTATTTACTTAATTGTACTGTAATACATGTGTCTTCTAAGACAAATTAAGTGATTTATTTTGTTTAAGTACCCAGAAACTAGAATCCAATTAGCCAATTAGAAGCAGCCAATTTCTTTAATAAATTTTTCATTGCTTCATTGTGCCTTCTTAAAGATTTCTATTGTGCTCCACAAAACACTGAGCATCATGAGCAGACTATCATTATTTTAGCATTAAATAAAATTCTACTTCATGTACTCAACTTTAATAACTGCTCTGTCCAACAGAATATTTCAAAAGTGATTTGCTATAACCCAGATCAATAAAGTCATTAATCACTTCTCCTCTGGAGAACAGATGATAAATCAGCCTATTACACAAGAGGACATTTAGTTCTTTGCTTCCCTAGAAGTTTTAATATATTTACTAAATATACTTAATATATATTCAATTTATATACAATACCTATATCACATTACATCTTTCATATCTACTGATGAGATAAGCCATTTGACATCATGGAGATTAATATTTTTGTTTCTTATTTTACCTTTAGATTTACCGCCTAGAATAATGCTTCTAAAATGAATACTCAGGTAATAGGGGGATAAAGTGACAAGAGTTAATGCGTGAAAAAATATAGTCAGATTGATAGAATGAACAACATATGATAGGTCAAAAAGGTGACAGGAGTCAATAATAAGTTCTGGCAGAAGAGTAGAAATGGAATGTTCCTAATAGAAAATAAATGATGACTACCTGAGGTGATGGATAAATACACATTTTATGCCTGTATCAGAACATCACATGTATTCTATAAGTATATCAACTATTATGGACTCATAATAATGAAAAAATAAAAATTAAAAAATTAAAATAAAAAATAACTGCCATTTTTAAATGAATAAATGTTCACTACTGTATGCAGTTAACAAATACAGAAAGCCTTTGTCTGTGTACCAAAAGCCATTGTCTTTACTTAATACATAGTGATAATATTATGACTTTAATCTATTATTAACTCATAGATGATCAGCTCATCAATATTACAGTTTAGTAGGGAAGAATATACAAATACACAAACGTAATACATGGTAAAACCACACATAGTAAAATCAATACAGATAAAAACCTTTAGAAATTTTGAAGAAGTAGTGTTCACTACCTCTGGAAGTAGACAGGTAGAGGCAAAAACATCATAACATATGAAAAGATAGGCCAATATATGAAACATACATTATATATATCTGTATATATATATAATATTGCTTATTAATATGACATTGCAATACAAGATCTTTCCAGTGTGATGTTTCTCATTAGAAAATAGTATTTTAATGTGTTTTGCAAAAATGAAATGAATGTGGTACATCAACTTATTTTTATCAATTCCATGAAATGAATTTATGATTTGCTAAGACAATGTGCATCCAATTTTCTTTCTTTTTTTTTTTTTTTTTTTTGTGTGTGTGTGTGTATGTGTGCATCCAATTTTCATGGGGGAAAGAAAAGTTCATCTTTAGCATACCCCAAAAGATATAATTAAAGTATACAATCTGTGTACAAATATAACATTATTTATTTTCAATAGATGGTTTGGCCACTGTGCATAGACAAAATCAGATTTTGTCAAGCTTCAACTATGTACAATTGCCTTTGAGATACGATTTCA
The DNA here is from genome assembly GCF_000181295.1 of Otolemur garnettii. Lineage (NCBI taxonomy): Eukaryota > Metazoa > Chordata > Mammalia > Primates > Galagidae > Otolemur > Otolemur garnettii. Next base: position 3,245,838 of record NW_003852432.1, read on the forward strand.
AATTTTTCCTTAGCATATCCACACTTGAGAATTTTCAGTGTTTTTTCAGCACACGAAAAACATTAACGTTATTAAAAGCAAATTCTTTGGTCATGTGCTTAGACTTCTGAGTCAGTTATAATAAACTCTGGTGCTAGTTATTGGTTTTATAACCAGGAATAAGTTTTTGATCTTACTGAACCTTAATATTTGAAAACATAACATGATAATAAATATGGAAGGTATGAAATCATTGAGATGATTAAACAATAGTTTTATCATGTTTCCCTGAAAATAATACCTACCCCAAAAATAAACCCTAGCAGGATTTCTATGCATTTGTTAAATATAAGCCCTACCTTAATAATAAGACCTAGTGATGGGTATGGCTATGCAGCATATCTGCATAGCCATGCTATGTATTTTGGCGCAGAGTGGTAAGGAAGACTGGAATACCTTTTATCTGCCCCAGCTCCTTTCTCCCAGCTGTTCATACTTGCACAGGTGCATAGGTGCTCGGTGGGCAACCACATTACTCCTTTCTCTTAGCTGTTCACATATGCGCAGGTGCATATGTGGTAACCATGGTCATAGGCATCCTATTGCGCATGTGCAAACGGCTAGGGGAAAGGAGTTCATGCATCACTAGCTCCAGCCCCACCAACAAGGTCGGCTCCCCCTGTCAGGTTCCGGCCATCCTGTGCATGCTGAGGCTTCAGGTGGAGATGGAGATAGAGAGACTGGGTCTCCACAGTGAAAGTCTCCTTAGTGAAAGGAGGAGCAGGATGCTCTGCCTTTTTTTTTTTTTTTTTTTTCATATTTTGTGTGCCCAGGGGGAAGAAGGAAAGCTGTAGCTGCTATTTTACCCAGGACTAGTCCAGCAACAGTTTGTGAGCCTCTCTCACCCCACAGAAATACCAGTAAAACTGCTGCTCCCCAGCACTGACCAGCAACAACCTGTGGGCCTCTCTCACCACCCTCCAAACACCAGGGGATAGGGGAAAAGCTTCAGCAGGCAGTCTGCTACTGAGCCCAGAGAGATCATCCCAGCTCCACCATGCAGATTGGACCCAGTGCTCGCTGGATCCCAAATACAGTAAATAATTCAGCCCTTACACATCAGCTTTGCTGGCCTAGCTCTGCTTTTCCTGAGTATCTATAGCCCCAGACAATATGAGTGCAAAAAGAAAGACCTATTCTGTTGAGTACAAGAAAGGAATTGTCGAAGACTCCCAGGGCAAGAATCTTATGCCTTTCTGCAAAGAGAAGTTGAATATCCAAATGGTCTGAAAATGGCGGGCAGAATACGATAACCTCAGTCTACATGTGGACAGAGGAAATGCTAAGAAGCCAAGTGTGGTTCCCGTCGGCAACCTTTATTTCCTGAGCTGGAAAATATAATCTGTGAATAGATTGCTGACAGGACAGCAAAGGCTTTGGTTGTGCATGGGGCTGGCATTCAAGCATTTGCCCTTGCAATGGCACCACAGTTGGAAATGTCCCCAGAATTCAAAGCATCACAACACTGGTTGGATGGCTTCCTTCAGCAATACAAACTGTCTCTAAGAAAAGCAACAACACCATCTAAGTTGGAATATGCAGAAGTTATTAAGCGAGCACTTGCATTCAAATTCTTTGTTGATGGCATCAACTTTTCTAAATATCAACCTTGTAACATGATTGCTATGTTTATGGGTTGCAGTGTTTATGGGTCAAGGGACCCAAAGAACAATTGAACAGAAGGGTGCCTCCTCAATCTACGTTCCCTCCACTGGTCACGAAAGTTCACGTGTTACTTGTATTTTGGCCATTCATCTGGATGGAAGGAAAGCTACACCTCTTATCATCACTAGGGGCAAGAAAGACAAGATTGAACATGTTTCCGGCATTTATGTTCTTGAAACAGAAAAAGCCTGGTGCACATAAGCAGTGATAAGGAAGTGGCTTGACTTAATGCTGCCACTTGTTTTGAGAGGTGGCCAAAGAGGTCTGCTAGTCTGGGATTCAGCCAGCACTCACCATTCTAAAGAAATGAAGAACTTCCTTGCAAGAGAAAAATAGATCAAATAATGATTCCCACAGGAATGACTGCCTATCTGCAGATTCTCGATATTGCAATAAACGAGCCATTCAAAGATCATCTGCATGTGGAAATAAATGACTATTGTGTTTCCCCAAAAATAAGACCTACCCCCCAAATAAGCCCTAGCAGGATTTTTATGCATTTGTTAAATATAAGCCCTACCCCAATAATAAGACCTAGTGATGGGTGTGGCTATGCAGCATGTCTGCATAGCCATGCCATGCATTTGAGTGGTAAGGAAGACTGGAATACCTTTTATCTGCCACAGCTCCTTTCTCTGAGCTGTTCACACTTGTGTGGGTGGGCATGTGGTAACCACAGTCTCAGGCATCCTAATGTGCATGTGCGAACGGCTAGGGGAAAGGAGTTCACGCATCACTAGCCCCAGCCCCACCAACAAGGTCAGCTCCCCCTGTCAGGTTCCAGAAGAAGATGACTTAACTGTATTTGAATAAATGTAGATTGTTGTATTATACGTAATAAAAATAAGACGTCCTTGAAAATAAGCCCTAGTGTGTCTTCCTGAGAAAATATTAATATAAGACAGTGCCTTATTTTCGGGGAAACATGGTATGTAAAATGTTTGCCACAGATACTGGCATACATTAATTATTCATTTTACAATAACCCAACATCTATTTTAAAGATGAAATGCTTACAGTCATAATGCTCTTTCTTAAATAAAAATTATTTTACTCCCCTAAAAATCAAATACTTTTTGGAGATCTTTCCCAGATAAGAATAAGTGGAAATGTTTTTAAAAACATTAAAACCCATTTAATGATTGGCCATAAGTGTTTGTCTTATTATTCTTCATAAGTTTTAAGATTTCTAAAATATAAAAAATAAAAATTCTAAAATATGATGTATTAAATTAAAAAATAATGTCAGTGGTCACAAATTTTGTGATATTCTCAATGAGATATTTTCTTACTTCTATAAAAAATTAGTATCTTTCATATGGAAAGCATTCTACTTGGTAAAAAAAAAAAAGAGACAGATTGACTAGGATAGGTCCCCCTCACACCTGGATCTTAAGACCAGTTGCTCCACTCTTGCACCAAAATTAGTTGATTTATGTAATTCATGTTCATCATTTTCTATCTTTCTCTAAATACATACTTCATGAATGGCAAGTCTACATCTGTTTGGGGGAATTCACTTGTTCAGAATGAATACAAGTACCCTGAGGAAGTATTACATAAGAATACTATACTTAGTTTGAAAAGAATTTATTCCTGCCCCTTAGAGAAGAATGCACGTATATGTCGACGATGGTGTGATCATGTCCATGAGAAAGAATTTTTAGCAGAAAAGGGTTTGGATGTGGATCCTACTTTTCTATGTGATGACCTGTGCATAAATCTTAGTCAAATGATAGCAGCATCCAGTGTATGTATAATCTGAGCCAACAAATATTTGCCGTAAGTGTAACTTTCAGCTTTCTATCATCACACTACTGAACTAACAAGAAAGTAGTGATATTTATTTTAATGGTAAAGTCTTTAAACCAATTTAGAAAATGTTATAATTTTACCATGTATTCAATACAAAATGTTAATATATTTCATTTTTCACACTAGCTCTGTGCATTAAATACTTATAGTACATCTCAACCCAAACCAGATACATTGATAGTGTTCAAAAGCCACATATACCCGGTAGTGCCATATTGGACAGCACAGTTCTAGAGTGAAGAAGAAGATATTAACAGTAAAGTATTGAACTCCATCCTAACTCTCATTTTGCTAAAGTTGCTCAAAGTTGGGTTGTTTTCCTCCTCTAGTGGCTTTATTTCCATTTTCCACTCCTGTAGAGGAAAACTACTTTAATGAATTTCTCTCCCATTTTTCTATTTTCACTTTTTCAAATTATTTTCTGTCCTTCTTTTTGTCAAAATAATTGCATGGAAAGGGAACAAGTGCGCTTTAATTTGGGGATTTGATTATCACATTTTAGATTTTCAAGCCTAAGGCCTAAGGAAAATTGTCTGTCATTGAAGTATTTTTTACCATACCACTTCTATAAAAATTTTGTGAATGCTGTAAATATTGTTTGACAGGCTGTAGTCAGAAACAAACTTTTGAGCTCTCTGAGTCAAGAATGCTCACAGAAGTTGCCCACGTTCGTGCTTCCAAAAGAAGAATGAGTTTGTGGTGCTGCCTACTCCAACACTTTCTGATTCAACTTTAATTTTGTATAGTTCAAAATGTTGGATTGTTCTTAGTGGTCTAATCGTGATTCCTCCTAAGAAATATTGGTGTGCAACATCCTTTACTCTTATTTATCTGTGTCCTATAACATTATTTCAGTTATTTTTATGTGTGTACTGTGTGCCCATAAATCAACCAGGGCTTTTTCTTCAGAGTGCCTGGGTGGAGGCGTCCCACACTCAATTTATTCCAGGGCACCACACAGAGTTCTGCAGAATTTTGCCTTCTGTGGTCTTTCACTATCTTTACTTTTGTGCCTCTCTTTTCATTAAATGAGGCTGAGCAAGCTGTGCCAAACGTAACAGCGCATCATGTCTCTCCTTTCAAAGCAGACTGGATTTCAACACTATTATAAAAGGATAAAACCCAAGACGCATAGTTTACAAGAGTGATAACCATTATTTTGATCATAAACTGCAGCAATTATCTGCTATTGTAGTACTGTAAATAGCAAATAGAATACTGAAATGGCACACATTTTGAATACATGGGCTCTGTAAAAAAAAAAAAAAAACATAAATTTTGTTGAACATAAAATCTAAATGTTACTGAGGTGGAGCTAATGTCATCTGATTTTGTTCAGTGTATTCTACCTTAAAAGTTCCATTTTATGTGTAGCTTTTGGGGAAAATCGCAATTTCAGTTTCAATAAAATGCACTTCGTTTAGGCGACACATGAAAGTTTCAAAACTTGGCTTCCAAAATAGTAATATAATGTTTATTTTGGTCCATGAACAACAAATTCAAAATTATATCTAACAAAAGTATTGAGGCAAGTATACACTGCCAAAAATTACAGCAGGAAAGACATACAGTAGGAAAAAACACTATAAAATAGGTTCTATTAAATATTTAAATATGCCCGTCTAGTCACAAATAACATTTTGGTCTTTTTTCTTTTACTCCTCATCTCCTGTTTACCAATAGGTTTTTTCTTGTTCACATATCTTGAAAGGCTAATGTCATTTTTGAATGAGTAAGGTATATAATATTTATAGCTAAGTAATTTTAATTATTTAAAAAAAATAATAAGTGAAATTCCCAACTTAGTATTTTAAAAACTGATGGCTAACAAGAAGTTCTGAGCAAAATCCAAGCCCATTTTTCATGCCATCATGAGTGTTTCTCTTCAGTGGTCTCTTGTAGAAATGTTTTCCTAATTCTCACATTTTATAATTATTTTATAACAATTCATACCGGTAGATTATTTTAGAAACCTAAAGAAAAAGTCATATTCCTTTGTATAAAAATAGAAGGCACTATCCCCAGGAGATGAAATTACAGCCACAGAAGGTAGCTATTCTTGACCAGCTGTTCTGTGACATCGTGCAAGGAGGGATCCAAAAAAAGCAAATGTGTGTTTGGGGCAAGATTCTTGTGCTGCATCATTGACTTGGTAGTAATGTAGGGACATATGGAACTGAGAGTAAAAGGGAATGGAATTTTACTTTAATGAACACAATGAATATGTTTATGTAACCCAAAGAGTTTTCAATGTCACTGTTATGACTAATGCTGAAGGAAGATTTGTGTCTATAAATTACATTGGTAGCATTCTGAAGGTCAAGGTCATTTCATGATGTAATTATTACTCCTTAAGAAGGAGTAATTCTAGAGTTAGGAATTAAATATATTTTATTTTCTACTATACAGTTAGGGTGTAAACTTAACCATTTACTGGCAAATTGGTGGTACTCATTTTTAGGATGCAATTTTTATAAAATGTAAGCAGTCACAACTTTCTTGTGGGAGTTTGGCATTTCTCATAGCATTTAAAACATAATTGCATTAGTAAGATCATGTTGATGATCCCACCACATAAATACAACAAATACAAAAGGAGAACAACCAGGGCTTATTTGGGGGATGGGTATAATATCAGCAAAGATTCACAAGTAAAAGCCATCCTCTCTTGGCTTCAGAAGAGGACAACGTGGGTTTTGCTTTCAAATATAAATAATTTTAAGTGTTTAAAATGAATCTAAGACATTGGTTTAATTTTTACAGAATGTTAGAAAATGTATTACTCAAAGTCCCACAAATAGTAGAATTAGTTGAGTTTTCACACACAATTCTTTGTTGCAGATATATAGTAATAAGCAGGCAAAATGGGCTATTTTCCTCAAATAGGGCTTTATTGCAATTAAAGATTATTTTGTGAATTAGACCACTAAAAAACAGAGAAATGCTTTGTACAAGAGCATGTACTGGTTTAAAAGTAGGACTAGATCTGATATCTGAACTCTAGTCTCCAAATGTTATCCAAGATAATTTATATGTACAGGTCCCATCTAGTAAAATGATACATTTGTCTACTAAGTTAATTTGGTTTACACTGCAAAGAACAGAGGCAAGAATATATTTGCCATCAATTGCCTCAAAATTAATTTTTAAATGAAGAAAATCTCATTCTCTTTTCTTAAAGTGGTTGCTGTTAAGTCAGGGGAATAGTTGGCTAGTCCGAGAAAATGAGGAGCTTATATTGAGCTCTTAGTCAAATCTGGACCAAGTCAGAAGAATGCTGCAAATGCTCCTGACTGTGAGAAAGCAGGGTGGAGATTTGAAGCACTGCCCATCAAAGAGCAGGCTATGGAACACAGCACGAGTCTCCACTCCAAGTTTGCCAGAAATGCACAGTCCTGGGCTCCACTCAGGTGTATTGAATTTTATTTTTCAAAAAATGTATAGGGTACAAGTGTTTTTTAGTTACGTGAATGAATCTGATCATGCTGAAGGCAGGGCTTCCAGTGGAGGATACAGTACACTGCACTCTGTGGGTAGAGATTGACCCTGACCACCCTCCCACCCACTCACACCCTTCTTAGTTTTCAATGTTCATCACACCACTTAAGAACCAAATATCTTGCTTTCTTGTTTACCTCCCAATTATAAGTGAGAACATGGGGTACTTGTTTTTCCATTTCCGAAGTACTTCACTTTGGATAATGGTTTCCAATTCCATCCAAGTTGCTGCAAAAGACATTATTTCATTCCTTTTTGTGGCTTAGCGTTCCATGATACGTAGACCACATTTTCTTTAAGAGAGGTGCTTAGGTTGGTTCCATGTCATTGCAGTTGTGAGCTGTCCTACTAAACACTTGAGCTCAGGTGTCTTTGTATAAAGTGACTTCTTATCCTTTGAGTAGATCCCCCATAATTGGTATTGCTGTATCAAATGGTATGCCTACTTTAAGTCCTCTGAGGAATCTCCATTCTGCTTTTCATAGCGGTTGCATTAGTCAACATTCCTACCAAGAGTGTATAAGGATACATAACAATATCTATTCTTTTTGACTATTTAAAAGTGGCCATTCTGACAGGGGTAGGATGCAATTTTATTATAGTTTTTATTTACATGTCCCTGATATTTAGTGAGATCTACCTATTTTATACGTATGTTGGCCATTTGTCTATCTTCCATTGAGAAAGATCTTTTCAAATTTTGCCCACTCTTTGATGGGGCTATAGGTTTCTTTATGATTGATTTGTTTTAGTTCTTTGTAGATTCTGGATATTAGCCCTTGGTTGGATGTATAATTTGTGAATATTTACTTTTTTTTTTTGAGACAGAGTCTCACTATGTCACCCTCAGTAGAGAAATATGGCATCACAGCTCACAGCAACCTCCAACTCTTGGTATTAAGAAATTCTCTTGCCTCAGCTTCCTAAGTAGCTGGAACTACAGGCATCCCCACAATGCCTGGCTATTTTCTTTTGTTTTGTTGTTGTGGTGGTTGTTATTGTCATTTGGCAGGCTCTGGCCAGGTTCAAACCCACAAGCCCCAGTGGATGTGGCTGGCACCATTACCACTGTGTTATGGGTGCCGAACAGTTTGTGAATATTTTCTTCCATTTGTAGGTTGTCTACTTACTTTGTTGATTATTTTCTTTGCCATCCAAAAACTTTAATTAAGTCCATTTTGTCTACTTTTGCTGTTGCTGTATTTGCATTTAGAGTATTACAGTTAAATTTTTTGCATAGGCCAATGTCTAGACAAGTTATTTTAAAATTTTTATGGTTTCAGGTCTTTATTTAGGTATTTCATCCACCATGAGTTAGTTTTTGTCTATGATGAGAGAGAGAGGTCCAGAGAATTGAATCAAGACATTAATACCATTTACAATAGCTGCAAGGGCATTAAAATACTTAGGAGTAAACTTATCCAAGGAAATGAAAGTTCTCTGCAAGAAGGACTACAAAACACTAAAAAAAAAAAGAAATCAAAGATGACACAAACAATTTTAAAAACACCCCCTGGTCATTAACTGAAAGAATCAGCATTATTAAAATGTCTACACAACCCAAAGTGATTTATCGATTAAACACAATCCCCATGAAAATACCAACATTATTTTTCACAGATCTAGGACAAAACATCCTAAATTTCATAGTGAACAGAAAAAGAACTTGAAGAACCAAGTCAATCCTAACCATACAGACTAGATCTGGAGGCATCACGTTACAACTTCAAATTATACCACAAGGCTAGAGTAACAAAAGCAGCATGGTGTTTGTGTAAAGATCAACGTGCTGTAGACCAAAGAGACAGAATATTGGATGCAGAAAAAAGTCACATAGCTGTAACCACCTCATTTTCCACAAAGCAGACAAAGCCCACACTGGGGAAAGCACTCCCTATTCAATAAACGGTGCTCAGAGAACTGGATAGCCACATGCAGGTTCACTGACGTTTTACAAGCACCCCAGGTAATTAAAGAAGCAGTGATTAAATCAAAATACGAGAACAGTAGCAAATATTAAATTTCCTTTCATGATATTGTGATTTTGGAAGGAAACCTCATCAATCATAAAACAATGAGTGGAAAAAAATAATTTCTAACAAGGTAACACAAAGCCAAACTCAAAAAACAAGAGACACGAATAAGGAGATCAAAACGGAGACTAGACCATAACACACATACACATGGAGGGACGCAGAAGGCCGGCAGGGTGCTTTGTGCTGTTTTCAGGTTTACTAAATTCCACAACTAAACCCAGCAGAGACCAGATGTTTACTGTTCAGGTGGAATAAGTCCTCTGCTGCTCCACGTGTAACAAAACACCTGAGCTACCTTTCTATTAAAATGTAGCTTGGGTTATCATAAAAGGAGTGTGAACAATACATTAGTAAAGCATTTATATCAATCAACAATTCCTGTTAAGTAGAAATTGTGCATTGTTATTTTGTTCAACTAAAGGCTGAACAACACCAAACTATGAGCAAAACCATGAAATATGGGAGGTATTATTTCAGTGAGCAGTTCAAACATGCCAAGGTCCTTGTCTTGTTTGTAATAAAGATCGATATACCTAGTAGCTTGTGTTATTTTTTGAGTAATATATAGTGTTTGAATTTGAAGTTAACTATTTAGAAAAAAGGGAAAAAATAGGAAAAGTAATCTATCAGAATAAAAATTCATTGTGAAATGGATGGAAGGGCAGAAGTAAGAATATATAAAGTTAAGACACTTCATGACAAAAAGAAAACCAATGAACACAGTGAAAATCAATTTAAATATATGTATTTTCCCTACGTGGATTAAATTCACTTAACAAAGTCAAATAGGAGAGAGAAGTGCAAGTGACATGCTAAAATTAAGTGACTGAAAAAGCCAATGTTTTTGAAGAGTAAACGTATAATAGGTAAATGCTAAACAAGGGTTAATAATTTGTAAAAGAAATATTGCTATCAGAAAAACTAGAAACTCAGTGAGGATAATCCCAAGGACTGTTATAGTGTACTCTAATTTATCTGCACGATAATAAAAGGTATGGTTTTTCTAAACTAAAAAAACCCAAGATGTTGCATTAAGTAATAAATGTTTGAAATCTATAAGCAAAAATTAAAGAAGAGAATTCCATGGAGAAACAAACTCACCCAGAATTTAATGATACCTATGTAATACAACACTCTCCTAACTGGATACAAAGTGTAGAAGTTATAAAGTATAGATGATTTCAACAAACCCTTTACAAAACCTTGTGTGATCCACTTTTGGAAACGTCCCTAAACATGAGAGGTAGGGAGCAAACAACTTTCTAACTCATACAGGAATTTGTTACTAAACATGAACATGCTTAAAATCCGACAGAAGTGTTTAGAAATGTTGAGTAGTATGGTACCGATACAGTTTTCTCATAACTACATTAAATTAGAGAGAACAAAATAGATAGATGGTTTCAACAACATATTTTAAAACTAGAGGTAGCTTATCCCTTCAGGAAAATGGAGAAAACATTTTAAGCTAATTCTTAATTAATATTTAATTCATTATTAACAACTAAAAACCCTTGGGACTATATATATAAACAAAACCAATCTCTGTCTCTTTCTAGATATTCCCAAGGGTAGATAATCTCCCTCTATAGATATCCCCAAGGGTGTGTGTGTGTGTGTGTAGATTGACAGATGTTATATATATATATATATCTGCCAACCTGCCCGGAATATTAGAACACTAGAAATGACAAAGAATTGGGTTTCCTGGATTTCCTTTTTACCTCATATGTCCCACATTTAGGGCTGAAGGCACAGTCAACAAATTAACTGAATGGAAGACAAAAACAAACAAAAACACTCAAACACTGCCGTCTCTAGCCAAAGGAATAGTCATCACTTTTTTCTTGTCACTTTAAGAACAATCTGTGTCTTTGTTTTTGAATTTTTTCCTTCTGTTTGCCTTTTTCTTTTTATTAACGTGTGGTTCTCTTTGATGTTACCTTACTTGGACTTCGTTAAAATACAGATCGTGTCTTTCATGAACTGAGACATTTAGGGGGCCATCGTTTCTCCAGATGGCACATCTGCCCCTTTATCGTCTACTCATGGGATTCTCTTACATATATGGTGGCACGCTTGATGGTGTCCCACAAATCTCCTCGAATTATTCATTGTACTTTCACTCTTTTTCCTTCCTGTTCCTTAGGCTGTTTAGTGAGTTGTGTAAAGTTCTGATTCTTCCTTCTGCCTCCTCAAATCTGCTTTCATTCTGCAAATTCAAGTGTGGTACTGACACTCTCTTTGGAATTTTTGATCCTATGTTTCAGCCCCACTACATATTTGATTATATTTTATAATTTTTATATTTATTGCAACTTTTGGCAAAACATTATTTTCCTACTTTCTTTTAGTTCTTTAGGCACAGTTTCTTCTATGCCTTTGAACATATTTGTAACAGCTGATTTAAATTCTTCCTCAGAGTCTCCACTGACTGTTTTTCCCTGGTTAAGTGTTATACGTTCCTGTTTATTTGCATATCTCAATGTTTTCTTAAATACTGGACATTTTATTTTTTGTTTATATTTCAACAAATGTTAAAGGTGTTAGATCATAAAGAGATAAATCAAAATGTACGTCTGTTGATCACATTTAATCATCTCACCACTTATTCGAACCCCAGGGCCCCCTCTTTCTTCATTACTATAGGCGTCCTGCCCTCATTCTGCTCATAGTTCCCACTCCCACCTTCTCTTCCTAGCACTTCTCTTTCCCCGTTTTTTCATCATTTCTCCCCTGGGCTTCTGCTCATTTGTGCTGCTCTTATCTCCCACTCGTTTCCCCCCTCTCTTCTATTTCTGATCTAATCCGTTCTTACCCCTCGCTGCTTGTTTCATCTCACTGCTTCTGCTCTCCTACCTTTTCATGTTCCCAGTGTCCATATACAAATATTCCACCTGTTTCTTCCCCATTTCTGCTCCCTTTCTTCTCTCCCTGTTAAATCCCCTCTTCTCCAGTTACACCTCCTTGTCCCCACTCCTTGGCACTGCGAGATCACCAGGCTTTCCTCCGTGCTGTGGTTCCCCCTTTATTTGTCTTGTCACCAGGTGCCCCCATCTCGTTCTCCCAGCACCATGCCGCTCTGTCTGCTCAGACCCCAAAATCACTGGCCCCCTTTCCCCATTCTTTGAGGTGCCTCTTCCCTCCCTATCTTTCCTTAATCCTCATGGACATTGAGCTATTCTCCAAATTTCTCCTGTTGCTTTTCTCCACCTCAATAAAAATTGGTTATTTAAGATTATGTATTGTGGCAATTGTGGGAATAAATTTATCCCTTATGCAGTGGTGTTGTTATTGTTTTATTAGTGACTTTCCTGAACTAATATGGTAGCCTGTATTGTTTTTTATATCCAGCCATAAAAGTCTCTGCTTCATTAGCTTAGTAGGTAGCTAATTAATGACTGGGCAGAGACTTTCTTAAATTATCAAACTAAAAATGTTCCTATAATTTGCCTGAGGCTCTATGTGCATTTCTTGGGGCTCATCTTCCATCATCTGGTGAACAATTTAACAACTCTTCCTTAGCCGTCACTTACAGCTAACTAACACAGAGCCTCGCTGTGTTCAGCAGGAAAAGATCATAAGCCCCCGGTCAGCTCTCTCCTGGGCATATGTACAGATCTGCTTGTGTATGTTCCTCTAGAGTCTCAGGAATACGTCATAGCTTTTTCTTTTCTTTCTTTTTTACACATATTTTTGCCACCTTATAATTTGCTCCAACTAGTAACTTTACCTCCGGCTATTGAGAGTTAAACAATTGCCATAGATGTCTTTGACTAATTCCATGGGGATATGTCTGTTCTCAAGATCAAACTCTGATGAAGTCAAATGACTACAAACCCTGAAAATAAAGCCTGTCAGAAGGCCACCGGCTATGTCAAATTGTTTCCATCTATTGGATAGAGCTTTGGGGAAACTCCAAACTTGTTATTTTCCTTTCAGAGACTAAGTTCCTGTTTTCACAGCTCCTATGGCTGTGAGGCTTTTGTTTTGCAAGTTTATTTTGGAGATGAGCATAGAAATGTGGGATGGTGAAGGTTAAAATACCACAAAAGTCACTGTTCTTACTGAGATTAAGCTATTTTTGGTTACATGAATGCTGCTCAGAATGTTAGGAGTCTTTACTTTTCAGAGTTCTATAAGAGTTGATGTGTTAATTACTCTTAAAGTTTTTGTTACTTTTATAGAGGACCAATTTTTTCAGTGGTCTTTATCCCACCATTTTGGATATTTTTTATATTACCATTATTAAGATTAAAAAATGTATAAGAATGGAAAATAGATGTATGGTTGCCAAAAGTTTAGAAGGGAGATAGGATACAAGTGGATATAGCCACACAGAGGGATCAGGAGAGATTCTTGTGGTGTTAGAAATTCTCTATTTGGGGGACAGGACACCCTCTGTTTTTTGCAACATCTCATTTCTTTTTTTTGCTGTTGCCTTTTTTCTCCTTACATTTGGTTTTGTCCTATCCTATACTTCAGATTTCTATTTTGTGTTGAACTTGCTGCTTTTTTTTCATATTGAAAGATGACATTGCCCCAAGAGCCAAAAATAAATGGGAATTGGAAAAAAAAAAAGAAATTCTGTATTTGATAGTTTAAGAATATATAACTGGCTGTAATATGGTACTATAATTTTGCAAGTTGCATTGCATATTCACCAGGATTCTACAGAGAAACAAAAAAAAATAGGATATGGAGAACATATATGTATATATGCACACACACATTTATTATAGGAATTGGCTCATGTGATAATGGAGGCCAAGAAGTCCCACCCTCTGAGATCTGCAGGATGGATAACTAGGAAAACCAGTGATGTAATTCAGTTTTAGACCAAATATCTGAGAGGAAAAGGAATTAATGGTATAAATTTTGGTCTAAGTTCAAAAGCTCAAAAACCAGAAGAACTAGTGCTGAAGAACAAGAAAATGTGGATGTCCCAACTCAAGGAAAAAGAGTAAATTTGTCATTCCTCTGCTTTTTTTTTTATTTTTCAGCAACCCTTAATGGACTGGATAACCCCACCGACAATGGTGGGAGAAATCTTCCTTATTTAGTCTATTGATTCAAATAGTAATATCTTATAGAAACACCCTTACAAATGTACCCAGAAATATCGCCTTTCCATCTGTCTAGGAATTCCTTAGCCCAATAAAATTGACACATAAAATTAATCATCAAACATCTACCTCTCATTATACCTCTCTTTAAGCCGTACACACTTCCTTGAAGCATACTTTATTTCCAAAATGGCAGTAGTAACAAGGTCATAATTTCACCCAACATAATACAACTATAAGGTACTCAACTGAAAATGCACTAATCATTTTCCTAGAAGATACTAAATCCTTAAGCAATGCTTGCTATTTGTTAATATCACATAACTTAAATAATATGATGTAGCATTAACAATTAAATAGTGATATGATGTCAATATATCTTATGTTACATAATAAAGTAATACAAAAGAAAAAAACAGAAGTGAAAACAAAGACCATATGATCTTCTCAATAGATAGAGAAAAAGCATTCGATAAAATCCAGCATCCTTTTCTAATTAGGACACTGAAGAGTTATAGGCATAGGTGGCACATTTTGTAAACTGATAGAAGCTATCTATGACAAACCCACAGCTAATATTTTATTGAATGAAGTAAAACTGAAAGCAATTCCACTTAGAACTGGAACCAGACAAGGTTGTCCTCTATCTATTGCCACTACTATTCAACATAGTGCTGGAAGTTCTAGCTAATACAATTAGGCAAGACAAGGAAATAAAGGTCATCCAAATTGGAAGCACAGGAGGTCTAACTCTCCCTCTTTGCTAACAATATGATCTTATAGTCAGAGAACCCCAAAGACTCAACCACAAGACTCCTGAAGTGATCAAAAAATACAGTAATGTCTCAGGATATAAAATCAATGTCCACAAGTCAGTAGCCTTTGTATATGCCAATAACAGCCAAGATGAGAAACTAATTAAGGACACAACTCCCTTCACCATAGTTTCAAAGAAAATGAAACACCTAGGAATATACCTAACAAAGGAGGTGAAGGACCTCTATGAAGAAAATTATGAAAACCTAAGAAAGGAAAGAGCAGAGGACTTTAACAAATGGAAGACCATACCATGCTCATGGCTGGGAAGAATCAACATTGTTAAAATGTCTATACTTCCCAAAGCAATCTACAGATTCAACACCATCCCTATTAAAATACCAACATAGTACTTTTAAGACTTGGAAAAAAGGATTCTGCCATTTGTATGGAGCCAGAAAAACCCCTATATAGCTAAGGCAGTTCTTAGTAACAAAAACAATCTTGGGGGTATCAGCCTACCAGGCTTTAGACTGTACTACAAGGCCATAGTGTCAAGACAGCATGGTACTGGCACAAAAATAGAGACATAGACATTTGGAATCGAATCGAAAACCAGGAAATGAAACTAACAACCTACAACCACCTAATCTTTGATAAACCAAACAAGAACATACACTGGGGGAAAGACTCCCTATTCGATACATGGTGCTGGGAGAACTAGATATCCACATGCAAAAAACTGAAACTAGACCTGCACTTCCCTCTACTCACAAAAATTGATTCAAGATGGATAAAGGACTTAAATTTAAGGCATGAAATGATAAAAATCCTCCAAAAAAAGCATCATAAAAACACTGGAAAATATCAGCCTGGGGAAAGACTTTATGAAGAAGACTGTCATGGTAATTGCAATAACAACCAAAATAAACAAATGGGACTTAATTAAATGGAAAAGCTTCTATACAGCTAAGGAGACAACAACCAAAGCAAATAGACAATCTACACAGAGGGAAAGGATATTTGCATATTTTGAATCAGACAAAAGCTTAATAACTAAGATCTACAAAGAACTCAAATTAATTCACATGAAAAAAGCCAACAATCCCATATATCAATGGGGAAGAGAGATGAACAGAACCTCCTCTCAAGAAGACAGACAAATGGCTAGAAACATATGAAAAAATGCACATCATCCTTAATTATTAGAGAAATGCAAATCAAAACCACCCTGAAATATCATCTAACTCCAGCAAAAATGGCCCATCTCAAAACTGCAGATGCTGGTATGGATGTGGAGATAAAGGAATACTTTTCAATTGCTAGTGGGACTGTAAAACTAATATAACCATTTTTGAAGAGAATATGGAAAAATCTCAAAGAACTCAAGCTAGACCTCCCATTTGATCCTGCAATCCCATTACTGAGCATTTATCCAGAAAGGAAAAAAAAAAAAAAAAAACCCTTTCATCACAAGGACACATACACTAGATTGTTTATCACAGCTCAATTTACAATTGTCAAAATGTGGAAACAGCCTAAATGCTCCCCAACCCAGGAATGGATTAACAAGCTGTGGCACATGTATACCATGAAATACCATTCAGACATTTTTAAAAATGGAGACTTTACAGCATTTGTATTAACCCAGATGGAAGTGCAACACATTATTCTCAGTAAAGCATCACAAGAATGGAGAAGCACGAATCCTATGTATTCAATTTTGATATAAGGACAATTAATGACAATGACACAATGAGGGGTGGGGTAAAGGGAGATCAGAGAGAGATAAGGAGGGAGAAGGGTAGGGTCTCAGTGTGTGACACATCTTGTACCCTCAATGAATCCCCAATAATAAAAAAGTCCCACCTTAAAAAAGAGAGAAAACAAAGATATTTGCTTAATATATTTATACATACATACCAAATTATTCAGAACAAAATAAGGAGAAAATACTCATGACAATTGCAGTCCTCATATGTATAACTAGTTATATGATCATAGTTGGTATTTATAATTACCTTCTTCTAATACATACCCCTTCAGTATCGCCTTTGCTTTCAGCCAGCACCTCAGCTGTTCATTGTTCTTTACAAGATAGATGACCTAAACCTTTATTTATGAATGTCTACACCATTAGAAGTCTTGCCTGGACTAGTTTGTTGTAGTTTTCCATTGACCTTAATCACAGCTGTCTACTAGGAAGATAACCTAAGTGAGCTCCTATACTTCAGACATACTCTTTCTAACCTCCGTCATGAAGTAGTATTCCTATTTCCTCTTGGTAATCTGGAACCATTACTCTACTCAGTGCTGTAACTCTTTTCATTACCTATTGATTCAGAGGCCTACGGAGCCCATAGTGAACTTGTGGTAGTCTTAACTTCCTGTTTAATTGAATTATTGTGTCTCCTGATAGCTGCATTTCTCTATCTTAATCTAGCCCCTTTAGTAAAACATACATTAAATCACAGGAATAGGAAGAATTGTTCTAGTGCATCACTAGGAGTAATAACGAGAGATGCTACTCCTTTTCCACTCCCTTCATTCCAGGAGCCATGAATTCTAGGTGCAGAAAAAAATCTTCAGAAAGCCATTCCACCATTTTATCCAGCCAGTTGATCCAGGATTATAGAAAACACGGCAGTATCAGTGAATTCCATGAGAGTGAGCCCCTTGTTGCCCTTCTTTTGCTGTAAAATGATTTCCTGGGTCAGAAACAAGACAGTATAGAATCCTTTTACTATGGTCAAGGCATTCCATAAGTCCATGAATGGTAGTTTTAGCAGAAGCATTGGGTACAGGGAAAGTAAATCTGTATCCAGAGGAAGGAACTATTCCAATAAGGTCCTAATATTACCCCATTCATGATGGATGGAAGCAGTCAACATAATCAGCCTGCCACAAAGTAGCTGCCTCATCATCTCAGGGACTGCAATCATACCAAGGGCTCAGTGTTTCTCAGTGACATTCTCTGCTGCTTTTGAGCACTCAGCAGTATTGTAGCAGGACAGTTCATACATAGAACATAGAAGTTCATATATAGCCGCTAGCCCTGCCACCATGGGTTCTCTTTGTTCAGAGAACCATTAGGTAATGACAGTGGTATTGTGGACAGAGGCTGAATGGTATGTACAAAACATGTCATCCTATCCATATGACCATGAAAAGCCTTTTTGTTGAGGTCACCCTTTGGTGATCATTAATATGGGACACAAATGTCTTCATGTTTATTGTCCATTTGAAAAGATGTCTCCAGAAACCTCTTCCTCAAATTCATTTATCACCAGTTTTCCAATCATGCTTTTTCCAAGTCCATCACTTCCCAGCCCAAACATCTACCACAGCCCATGACTCAGAATAAAATTGCACATTTGGCCATTTCTTCTTCTAAGCAAAGTGCACAACTACCTATACCGCCCAAGGTTCTGACCCTGGGAGGCTATCCCTTTAAAATTGTCCATCAGGGATGCTGGTAGAGTCTGTAAAGCTAGAGCAGTCTACTTTATTGTGGTGCTCACAATATGCATGTGCAACCTTCTATAAACTGGGCCTGTGCCTTCTCTTTTGTTGTCAGTTGTTTATAGAGAATCTATGATCCATAAAGTATGGGGTAAAAGAAAACAAAAATATGCATAGCAGGAGAAGGGATCTGGGGCATTTGGGATACTTCTTCACATAATTTTCTTGTGCTTTCAAGGACCTCTTGGGGCTGATCACATATATATGACTTCCAACTGATAATGGAATGTTACTGTACAGCTATTTTGTATGGCACAGTGTCAGAAGACACCCAGTTCATTATGAGCAACTTAAGTCACTTGGTAATTTGGTGCCCACAGTGAAACATTCAGTCTTTACTAAGGTTCAGAAGAAGGACAAAAACTTTCTCTCAAAAATAGAGTGGCTATTTTCAAACAATGGCAGGGCCTGGCTCTAAAATTCTAATTAGTTTGATGTAAGCATGTCAAATTGTATAAAAAAAATCAATACACTGTACCCCACATATGCTTAAATATATTCATGATCTATATGTATATGACTTAATAAAAAATAAAATTCTAAAATCCTGGGCTGTGATTTACTGACTGGAGCCTTTCTCCCTATCTGTCACTGACACTTCAAGCACTATTGGATTTGCTGTCCATGCAGCTGGAGTAATGGAGCAGTCTGGACCTGTTGCAGAATTTTGTTTTGTTCTGCGCTCCATCCAAAACTAGTAGCTTTGGGGTCAGTTGGTTAATAGCCCAGGATACGATACTCAAATAAAAAAAATAGGTTGCCTCCCCAATCTTAATGAGATCACTGAGAATTGTGCCTTTTCCTCAGTTGCAGCAAGAATAAGACATAACAACTTGTTCTTCCCCTTAAAAAGGGCCACTAGATTTTACTGAGATAGGAGGCATCCAAATTTTAGTCAAACATGTTTCCCACCCTCTGACAAGAATCTTACCAATAATTTTTGAGTAGTTGTTACTTCTCATTTGCTATGTCCAATTAGCATAATATCATCAACATAATGGACCAGAATGATACATGTGTATCATGGGAGGGAAAGGAAGTCAAGGCCCCTCTACACTAAATTATTGCATACACCTGAAATGTTGATATATGCCCTGAGGAGGGCAGTGTAGGTGTAATGCTGGCTTTCCCAGAAGAAAGAAAACTGCTTCTAGTATGCCTTAAACAATGGAATGGACAGGAAAGCATTTTTGAGATTAATAGATTCCTACTAGATAAAACCACACCCAGTACTGCAGCTGTAACTAGTGGCATCATTTCATTAAGCCTTCAATAATCCACTGTCGTTCTCCAAGATCTATCTGTCCGCACAGACCAAAGAGGAGGACTGAAAGTGCATGTGGTGGGGACCAACACTGCTACATCTTTCAATTCCTCAATAGCGGCATTACTTTCTGTGGACACTCTAAGGATGTGGTTTTACTTTTAATTTTCTATTTTCACAGATGAAAGTAGTTAAAATGATGTCCACTTGGTTTTTCCCACCATATTGATTCTTACTCCACAGATCAAGGAATAAATGTAGGATTGGATTCTTCCAATTTTAAACATCTATATTCCAATTATGCATGTTGTAACTGGGGACAAAACACAAAATGGACCCACTAGACTAGCAGTTCTCAACCTATGGGTCATTACCCCTTTGGGGGTCGAATGTCCCTTTCTCTGGGGTCGCCTAAGACCATCGGAAAACACATCCTGCATATCAGACATTTATATCACAATTCATAACAGTAGCAAAATTATAGTTATGAAGTAGCAACAAAAATAATCTTATGGTTGGGGGTCACCACAACATGCAGAACTGTATTAAAGGGTCGTGGCATTAGGAAGGTTGAGAACCACTGCACTAGACCTGCTGTGAGATGGACCTTAGCTAAAAGTTCATTGATAACTTGATGTTCCTGCATTTATATTCTTAGTAGAGGGCTGCTGTGATGCTTACAATCTCCTGAAATCAGTACAAGTTGAGAGCCAGTATCTAGTAGTTTCTGAAAGATTTGATTATTTATTTCACCAATGAACAGTCCTGAAGTAAAAACAAAATGAATTTATTTGTATTTTATTAGTATATGGAGGCCTTTTCCTGAAGGACCCAGCCACCCCCTTAACTAAAAAGATTCTTGGGGTGTAAAACTGGCTCAAATCTGGGAATGGAAAGAAAGGGTCATTATTTCCTATTTTTTATGATTTGAATTAGTATTTCCCCCCCTTGGCCTAGAACTTTGTGCTACATAGAGATCAATTAAGAATTTAGTAGATGTCCTATAGTTTTCACTGTAGAAATACCACCATCAATTAGCCAAGACTAGAGCTCTGTGAGCGTCAGAGTGTTCTGGCTGCTGCTTTGACCCTATTCACCATCAGCATGCCCATCTTGCCTTTTGCAGCTGAGTGGCACCACTTTGTACCTGCCACACTGGGATCCAGTTATTCTTACTGTATTTCTGTTCTATTGTATTTCCAGTTGAGTTGAGTATGGTTCCCATTGTAAGGTCTGGCATACAGAGAATTACTATCATGGAGCTCTTCAAGAATATTGTAGCTCCATTCAATAACTAAATTTTCAAATTATTGATGAAAGCTATGTCTTCTCAAGCCTAACATTGTAGGTAAGTCTTAAATGACAAATCCATTCTAACATTTCAATTTCCGAAATCCCCTGAATCTCTCTTTACAGATCAAACAGAAAAAGTTTAGGCATTTTCAATTTGCTCATCATGGGCCATATTTTGGTCCATGTTTCAGCCATTCAATCAAGTACACTGTTAAAGCTCTTTTGAGATCCCCAAGCTGCAACCCTGAATATAGAATCGCTGCTTATTTAGCCCATATCACCCTATCTAGCCAGATCTGAAATACACACATATACACACATGCACACATTCTACGCATTCTAAAACATATACCTTGGATTTCTGCTTTGTATAAATTAGAAAATTCAATTAGTTCTTTCTAGTATAGGACAACTCTTCATTTGGAGTGTACCTCACCTTTAGGGGCCTGCTGGAACTTGTGTTTAGTTATAAGTCAATAGGCAATTAAGGGTTACGGGTGGGTTGTGAGGAGAACCTGCATTTCTTGCAGAGCTAAGGCCTCAGCAGAGGCCATCATATTTCCTTAGATAATGAAGAACAATACAGAAATACTCCCCTCAGGTGAAGGCAGAAAGGCCAATACCGCTCCAGGAGAGGCTATTGCCACTGGAGGTGGGAGGGCCACTACTACTGGGATGGTAAAGCTACTGCCACTGGGAGTAGCGGGGACACTTCTATAGAGGATGGAGAGGCAATTTCCACAGGGGTGGGGAGATTCTTCCATTGTACATGAAGGTTTATCAGAAGTCAGAGGCTCAGTGTTTCCAAGGTTCATTAGAACCTTCCCACACGTACCCAATCTCAGTTTGCAGGATCCCATTCTTTCCCAATTAGTGTAACAGTATAATGTCTGAAAACAATCAAATTTGGAGAAAACTCTATATTTGCAAACACAAACATGGAAAACCCAAGGAGGATGCTTTTTAAGAAAACCAGGCCTACATCTCCATAAAACTTAGGAAAAACAAGGAAAAAGGAAAGAATTTATAGAAAAAATAAATTACATAGAAACAATCACATTTAAACAGATAGCATGGAGGGGGGAAAATAGTTGAAAACATACTTAATGTGCTCAAAGAATTTTTTTTTTTTTTTTTTTTTAAGAATGAAGCTAAAGTAAAGACATTTTTAGATAATAGGATAATATGAGTGACCTGAAAGGACTGGGTAGAGACAGAGGGGGATACCAGATCACCAATTACAAAGAATAATGTCTTTTATCAACTACCAGAGTAGAAAACCTTATATTTCAAGGGATATTGACTAGAGTACTCAAAGGCATTTGTCAAAGACGGAAGGGCAAACAAGTCATGGACAAAATAATGCAGTGATTCCATCTAAGACCTTGAAAGCAAGACATGAAAGTAGGGAGCTATTTCCAAGTAAATTAACAGCATCCCAAAACAAACTCAAGAATGTGGGTGAAACATCCATCTCTTATAAAGAAAGTCCACATTATCAGTCATCTAGTTAAAAGCTATGAGGCATGCAAAGAAACAGAAGACAAGACTCATTACATTAATAAAATAAAAATCCAAACTGACCCAGATATGACCCAGACTTATATAATTAATATAATACCTATATTATATTAATACATTAATATAATATCTATCTGTATTATATAATAATATATAATATCTATATTTTGTTTGTAAAAACTTAGCATATGCTTTCTAAACTGGAAAATAAAATGTTAAAGATCTATTCACAATTGGACAAAAGAAATACTTACAAATAAATTAACAAAAGCCATGAAATATCACTCCACCAAAAATTACAGAACATTGCTGACTCAAACAGAAGAATAACAAAATTGAGTATATCCTGTTTATTGTTTAGGAAAATAAATAATGTTATTCAACATTTCTGCATTTTGACTATAGATTCAATGTTATAACTACCAAAATTATGACAGTTATTTTTTGAAAAGAAAATAATAATTAATTCTAACATTTTATGGAAATACCTAGAAGAGCCAAAGTATTTTTGAGAAAGAATCATGCAGCTGACTACTCATACAAGGTATAGTATAAATCTGCAGGCATCAAAACAGTATGCTATTAGGGAAAGAATAGAAGGGACTCATGGAAACAAATAGGATCCAGAAACAGACCCAGCCATACATGGTGAATTAACTTTTAACAAAGATGTCATGGCAAGTCAATGACAGAAAGAAAGACTTTGCCAAAAATTATACTAAAACCACTTGGTCATCCATCTGAGAGGAAAATGAACATATACAAACATTAACTTGAAGTGAATCATACGCCTAAACTTAAAAGCTAAAATTATAAAATTTTCAGAAAAAAGAGAATGTCTTTCTTCCCTAGAGTAAACAAAGATTTTTTTAAATAAAATAAAAAACATAAATCATAACTGAAAGCAAAACTAGAATATAACAAAATGAAATTTTTTAAATTTATTTTTCTTACTTATACATGTGTATATTAGGTTTCCACTTTTGCCCTCACAGAATTAAAAAGGCTAAATTTAATGACAATAACAATATTTAACATAAAGACTGAGAACAAAAACCTCATAAAGAACAAATGACGATAAATATATTCAGAAAAGAAATCAGACGATTGAGGCAATGAAATATTAAGCAATAATAATAGTAATAATGCAAAGTGACATTCACATTGTCAGATAGAAGTATGTCTATTATAGAATACTTTGATCAGTTAACTTATTCTTATTATTTTGTTTTTTCCAAAGTCTCAAAAAAATAGACAACCAATATTATAAATAAAAGATAATTACAAAAAAAAAAAAAGGATCGTGCCAAATCTTATAGACAAAACAAACATCTTTTATCTTGAAAAGATGTCATTATAAAAGCAAAAATTCAATCCATTGAGTCAGGTAATATAGTTTCAGTACATAATATGTAACAAAGATGTATACCTAGAATGTATAAAGAAATTGCATATACCAATTAAAAGAAGGCAAATGACCCATTAAAAGTTACAAATATTTGGACAGACAATAGCAAAGATGGCAAATAATCACACAAATAACGTTGTTAGCATTTATCATCAGGGGAATGCAAATCAAATCACAATAACATACCATTACACATTTATTAGAATGGATAAAGCTAAAGGTTATCAATATAAAGTGTTTTAGTATATGAGATGCTAGAACTCTAATACATTATTGGTAGAAATTTAAAATGGCACTACTACTTTGTAAAAACATTTAGAAGTCTCCTAAAATATTAAATATGCAATTTCTATAATTCCTACCTCTTTTATTTCTATATATTAACACAAATGGAAACATTTATTGATATGAAGATGTGTACATGCACATATGCTAAGTATCATTCCAGTTTTAGCAATGAAAGTCCTTAGTGCTAAGACACCACTCTGTTTGGGGACCATTAGTGTTTACAGAGGAGCAAACGAGATAAATTAAACTAATTAAAAATGTGATAAGTAATATTTATAGTTTTTCAAAATGATTCTTTCTAAAGTACATTTATAATAAACATTCTGGTGCAAATATCTTTGTTGTAAAATGATTTTTGGTCATCTGGATATATACCTAGTAGAGAAATTGCAGGATCGAATGGCAGGTCTACTTTTAGTTCCCAACTTCTTTCTAAAAGGAACTTATTAGCTTGCATTCCCACCAGCAGTGCAGAAGTATTTCCTTCACTCCACATCCATGCCAACATCTGTAGTTTCAAGATTTTGTGATGTGGGCTACTCTTACTGGAGTTAGATGATATCTCAAAGTGGTTTTGATTTGCATTTCTCTGATGGTTAAAGATGAGCATTTTCATGTGTCTGTAGGCCATGCGCCTATCTTCTTCAGAGAAGCTTCTGTTCCAGTCTCTTGCCCACAATGAGATGGAATCACTTGTTCTTTTCTCATTAATTACTTTGAGTTCTCTGTGGATTCTAGTCATCAAACCTTTGTCAGAAACATAATCTGTGGAAATCTTCTCCCACTCTGAGGCTGTCTACTTGCTTTACTTACTGTATCCGTGGCTGTGCAGCAGCTTCTTAGTTTGATCAGATCCCAGTAATACATTTTTGGTGTTGCTTAATTGCCAAGGTGGTCCTCCTCATAAAATATTCTCCTAGGCCAATTTCAGGGGTGAGGAGAGGGGAGCCTGGCTGGAGGGAGGGTAACTGGTGGGACCTCACCTATTTTGCATATTGCAAGGGTACATGTCAGATCTATTAAGAGGAGAGTATAAATGTCTTAACACAACACATCATTAAGTAAGATGAAGGTTATGTTAACCAGTTTGATGTAAGCATTCCAAATTGTATATAAAATCAGCACATTGTACCCCATAAATGCATTCATGTACACAGTTATAATTTAATTTAAAAAATTTAAAAACAGAATACATTTTCAACAGAGCAATAGTAATTTTACAGTGTAGAACATTGGAAGACATCACCTTAATAAATGACCAAAGTGAATATCATCAATAATGATGCAAATGAAAATTGTGTGCTACTTGATCAGATGCATCAAAGAGCACAAGGCACACTCCTGTGATGTCTTAACAAAAAGTGTAGCCTTATTCTAGTGATAACAGAACATGAGGCAAATTAATATTAGGGGCATTTTTAAAATAACTAGGATGTAGTTTTCAAAAGTATTAAAGCCCCAGGAAGCCAAAGAAGGTCTGAGAAACTGTTCCAAAATGAAGGAGATTAAAGAGACATGACAATTAAATTCTACACGTGATTCTGAAGTATGTGCTTTCCCTATAAAAGAAAATAGTGAAGCAATTGGTAAGGTGGAATGGGCTGTAAACATTACATGATAGTAATGTCTCAAAGTTAATTTCCTTATTATACTCGTCTTATTATGGTTATGTCAGAGAATGTTCTTTTCCATAGAAAATGCCCACTGAAAAATTTGGTGGTGGTGGACATCAACTTCTGAGAAACTTACAAAATGTTCAGGAATAAGATATCTTTTTTTCGTTACTTTACCTCCATTTTTGTAGGTTTGTGATTCTTTAAAAATAAGGAAAATATGTATGTTCTTCTAAATGGAAAAAAGGCAATTATATAAACTTTTTAAAAACGTAAATAGAGGATGCATGTGAATCAGCCATTCTTGTCTCATGAGAGATTTCTCTAGCACACGGATTTGCTGAAGAAAGTGTGTGTGCTAGAGCTACTCGCAGGAAAAGCATGTGTGTGTGCATATATCTGTCTGTCTATCATCGGCATGTGTATGTAATATAGAGAAAGCTCAGGACTATCTGAAATGTGAAGTACATTAAAATTGCACCCATAATTCAAATTTTTATGATACATTTCCATTTTAATATTTAAACTCATAAAATATAGTTTTTAAATTTACAACTCATGTGTGGAAACTAATTCAATGAAACCGAAACTGTTTTAAACTTATTAAGTTTACTGACATTACACTTCACATAGTCTCATTTTAGTAAATATTATGCCACTGTAATGTAAATTAATTTTTCAACATATAAGATGTATTTATTATAATTTACATAGCTAATCTAGTTTGCTTCCTCATAGACAATTTTTTATGAAAATATTATCAGAAACTCAGATGTATTTGCCCAGTTGGAAGTAAATACAATAAAATGGAGATTTCAACTATGTCCCAATAACATTCCAAAATGATTCAATAGTAGTGCTGGAAAATGGTACAATTATTTTCTCTAACTCATACACTGAAATAGCTCAGAAAACTAAGACTAAACTAAAACTAAGTGAATCCCATGAATGATATTATTTTTTCACTCTTCACAAATGTGTGTCATAGAAAACGTGGGTGGCATTAGGAGGGAGACAGTTCACCTTTGTTAGTAAAGCAGATTTATAAGTTTGATGGTATACACCCATTCCTAGTGAGAAAGAGTCCTTGCATTTGAAGGTGATTTATACTTTTCTTTACATGAATAAAAGAAAATTTTGAGGAAAAACATATGAAGAGCACAAAGAAAGTGAATGAAAGACAGGGAAACAATCCTTAATCCAAGCTTAAGATAAAGGCAATTTTTAATAGCCCTTCACAGTGTCCTGGAGAGTGTGTCAACAAGCAAATGCTACAGCAACAAAAGCTGTTTCACAGCCTGACTTCAGGACTTCATGATGGCTGTCAAGAATTTAATGGTGACCTAAAGTTCTGACCTTTTCAACAAAGGAGGAAAACTCAGAACAAGTTGAAATACGGATTTATAAGTTTATGATCTACATACAAAGTCATTTTAAATTGCCATAATAATATATATTCTTGTTACAAGGGTTCAAGAAAGAGTATTTTTGAATACATTTTTCTTAAATTCTTTAGAATTTCTACTTTCTTTAATATTTACTTATAATATTACTGTCCTATTTTGTGGTAGATTAACACACTTATTTTTTAAGGATTTTATGTTCTTTTTCCTTTTTAAGTTTTTTTATTTCAGAATATTAGGTGGTACACATATTTTGTTTACATAGTTTGTTTTTTGTATATATTGAGTCTGTCCTTCACGGGGATAGGAACACTCTGTCCAAGACGTGAATTTGCTCAACCCCTTTTCCCTGTCCCCTGCTTGATTTCCATTGAGATTTACTTCTATATTTGCCCCTAAATGTTGATTGGTTAGTTCCGATTGGTGTTAAGTACACATGTTTGTTTATCCAATCTTAAGATGTTTCACTTAGAAGAATGGTTTCCCAGCTCCATCCAGGTGGTCACAAAAGACACTAGATAGCTGAGCATTGGATAGAGGCCTGTAGTCCCAGCTACTTGGGAGCCGGAGGCAAGAGAAGCACTTGAGCCCAAGAGTTTGAGGTTGCTGTGAGCTGTGACACCACAGCAATCTACCGAGGGTGACCAAATGAGATTGTCTCAAAAAAAACCCAAAAAAACCAGACACAGATCACCACCATATGTATGGCTGAGTAGTACTCCCTAGTATGCATATACCACATTTGATTAATCCATTCATGTATGGGTTGATTCTATATCTTTGCACTTGTGAATCATGCTGCTACAAACACTGGAGTGCAGATATACTTTTTATAAAATGACCTTTATTCTGGTTATATACCCAGGAGTGGAGTTTCTGGATCAAATTGTAGGTCCACCGTAAGTTCTCTGAGGTATCTCCATACATTTTTCCACAGAAGTTGTACTAGTTTGCAGTCCCACCAGCAATGTGTAAGAGTTCCTTTTTTTCTGCATCCACACCAGCATCTGTTGTTTGGGGGCTTTTTAATACTAGACATTCTCATTGAAGTTGAGTAATATCTCATTGGGATTTTGATTACAGACGTTGAGCATGTTTTCGAGATTTTGTTGGCCATTAGTACATCTTCATTTGAAAAGTTTCTGTTCCTGTCTTTTGCCTACTTTTCGATGGGGTTGTTTTGTTTGATTCTTGTGATTTACTTGAGCACTTTGTAGATTCTGGCTCTTGGTCCTTTATCAGCTGTATAACATGCAAATGTTCTCTCCTAGTCTGGGCATTGTCAATTTGCACTTTTGATTATGTCCTTGGTTGTGCATAAACTTTTCAATCTGATCATATCTCATTTATTTTTGTTGTTGCTGTGATTGCTTTTGGAGTCTTCTTCATGAATTCTTTGCATAGCCCACTATCTATACCATTTTTTCCAACGTTTTCTTCTAGGATACTTGGAGTTTCCTGCCTTAGGTTTAAGTCTTTCACATGTGGCTACCTAGTTTTCCCAGGACCTTTACTGAATAAGGCTTTTTCCCCCAGTATATGTTTTTATCTTTTTTTGTCAAAAATTAGATGATAATATGAGGATTATTTCATCTTTATGTTTGCTGTTTTGATCTATAGGTCTATGTCCGGGTTTATGTGCCAACACTATGCTCTTGTGGTTATGACAGCTTTTAGTATAGATTAAAGCCTGGCAAAGGGATGCTTCCCACATTGTTCTTATTACATAAGGTTGCATTGGCTTTGAAGTCTTTTTGGTTTCATATAAGATATCCCTTATGAATATAGATGCAAAAATTCTCAGTAAAATTTTAGCAAACAAAATGTAGCAACATATCAAAAAAATTCATCATGGGTAGTGCCTGTGGTTCAAAGGAGTAAGGTGCCGGCCCCATATGCCGGAGATGGTTGGGTTCAAACCCAGCCCTGAACAAAAACTGCAAAAGAAAAACAAAAACAAACAAACAAAAAAAAAATCATCATGACCAAGTGGGCTTCATCTCAGAGATATGAGGAAAGTTGAATATATGAAAATCTATAAATAAATATAATCCACCCCATAAATAGATACAAAAGCAAAGACCAGATGATCCTTTCAATTGATGTAGAAAAAGCATTTGACAAAAAGATCAACTCAATTGGCATATATCAGACATTCCTCAAAACTATAAAGGCTATCTACAACAAATCTACAACCAACGTTCTATTGAACAGCGAAAAAGTAAAAGCATTCCCACTTAAAACTGGAACCAGAGAAAGTTGTCACTTTCACCACTTTTACTCGACATGGTTCCGGAAGTTCTTGCCAGAGCAATTAAGCAAAAGAAGGAAATCAATCCAAGGGAAAGAAGAGATCAAAGTATCGCTCTTTGCTGATGATATGATCTTATAGCTAGAAAACTCTAAGGATTCAACTAAGAAACTCCTGGAATTGATAAATAAGATCAGCAAAGTCTTAGGTTACAAAATCAATGTACGCAAATCAGCAGCTTTCATATATACCAACAACGGTCATGCTGAGAATCAAATCAAAGATGCAGTACTCTTCACAATAGCAATAAGAAAATAAAATCTCTAGGAATATACTTTACAAAGGACATGAAGGATCTCTATTGGTAGAACTACGAAGCACTGAGGAAAGACATTTGAGAGGTTGTAAACATGTGGACAATACACCATACTCATGTATTGGCAGAATCAACATTGTTTGAATGGCATACTACCCAAAGCAACTTATAGATTAATACAATTCCCATTAAAATGCCGATAGTACTTTTTTCAGATCCAGAAAACATCTATATTATTTTATTTTTTCAATGTTTTCAGTGTATTAATTGCAATAATATTCCCTAGAATCCTATAGCAATTATCACCTGGTTAATATTATTTTCTTCAATTATTTTAAATTTTGATTAGGTTAAAATACATATGTTTTGTGATTTTATTTATAGAGCTTATTTAACATTCTAAGATTCCCTTTAATGGGTTCCTGCCATGCCTATTATAGCATTTGAATTTTTTAAATGGGCCCCTAATACTATAAAATGATAATGTCACAAACACATAAAAAATCTGTATATTTTGAAATGAAGATATTAATTTTTTTTTTTAAACAGGGGTCCTTGAAGCGCATGAAGGTGAAGTGCACTAGGCCATGCCAGTTCTTGAGTTCGATCTGCCAAAATCTTGAACAGGTCCTCCCAGTCTTTCTCATGTATAGTGGTTAGAAGGTTCCCCAGGTCGCCCTCGCCACCACAGGCTCGCTCTTCTGCCCAGCCTGACATCGGCACATCAGCGCACATACACACACACACCCGGCTGCAGCCCATGTCTCTGCTGCCGCCTCAGCACAGCTCCACGTGCAGTGTCCCTGCAGGCTTGGAGGTTATGTGAATGCATAACCAGATATTAAATTATTTTTCCCTAAGATACTGAATTTGGCAGACATTTGGTTACCAATAAGGTATGAAACGGAAATTTACAAATGGTTTTTATTTGAAGTTCATGGTTTATTGTCTTCCATTTGTCATCCCTATAATGAGGATTTCTGTCAATACAATATTATTGAAAAGAAGTAACAGGAGATAGGTAGCAGCCCATAGAGGCTATGGCTAGGAGGAGTGAGAGTTATAAGAAATACCTGGAAAGCTCAATAATGGAACACATTGGTGGAAAGGGCATGGAGAAGGATTTAGCTCTCCTAACAAGCACGAGAGCTCGTGAGATGAGAGCAGTGGTGAATTGGCAGTCTCTACACCTGTGGTGTTGAGAGGCAGGAGCTCAGCCCCATATTAGGCTGGAGGAGAAGGCAGTGGGGAGCATGCGCATTCTATCACAGGTGCTTACTCTGACTCTGTCTCCTCTCCTGCCTGTGGAACACCAGCACGGCCTCTCTCTGCTGCAGATTACCAAGCTCTGCTAAAGACTAAGATCTATCTTTCTAAGACTGCTTTACTTTCTCTAAGACTCTCTGGCTCTCCTGCTAAAGTAGATAGCCCTCAGGCACCTAAGAGAAATTGTTCCTGAACAAGGTAGCTGAGCAGTCTGCGTCTGGAACCTAGTTAAGCCGGGGCCAGACCTGGCCAGTCCTGGGCCCTGACAAGGGGTGGCAGCAGTGGGCTGTGACAGAGATAGATATCCCTCATCTTACAACACTTTTAAGAAGTAGATGTGGTTATATTGGATACATGTTAGAATAACGTTCATCGTGTGTGCACGTGCATCTATGGAGAAAAGAACAAACTGTTCCCAAGTTAAAGGAAATAGCTCAACTCTGAGGAGGGATGGGGGTGTATGTGCTACAGACAGTGGAAAAGGAAGACGATTAAAGAATATTAGGGAGCACTATGGTGAAGTGAAAGGCAGGCAACTGACGCCTTTAAAGTAGCCTCAGGTTTTGCAGGGTACAATATTTTCACTCCTGAATTTTCACACAACAAAGATCTGCCCTGTCCCAGTGCTTTCATTCCAGCCTCCTACAGCCTTTTCTTCCAGGCTTCCCAGGTAGTTTAGGGCCACCCTGGGGAGCATATCAAACGAATGAAAGAACCTACAACTCACAACTGTACATCCTTTTATTTAAAAACACGGAGACCCTTTTATATCCCAAGAAACTGAGCTTGTTAAGAAAAATAAAAATATATTTTAGATAAACTCCTAAATGTCAGTTTTTATCTCATATCATCTAATGAGAAATTAAGATTTTCATACAAATGATTTTCTAATCTATATTTCAGCCGATTACACAACATCCTGTGGTGCTAATATTAAGGAGTGTGGAGCTGAGTGAATTTATATTATAATAAAGAGGTTAAATTTAAGAGTGGACGATAATGAAAATTTTGCAAACATTTTCTCACTCATTCTCTCCTAGGGGAGTATAAATTACATGATTTCCACGCCTTGAATTCTGTTAAGGAACGTCTCAAACTCATGCTACAAGAGTTGAAGCTTTGTTTCCTCTACCTTGTAAATACCTATGGGTGCTCACGTGTTTGAAATAGTGCACCAAATACAAAAGTGTAACACTAAAGCTGGTGAAATAGCAAGCAGTCATACAGAAAAGACGACAAGATTTGGGATCCTGTCAGATCCCAAAATCTGACAGATTTGGGAATTCTCGACACATAAGTGAAAGCTGGCATTACCATATTTTGCTGAAAAATTTTACCCAATTATCCCCTACATTTTTGTTTGGAGAGAGAAATAGCAGGAGGCTATTGGGATGTTATCAATAGCTTGAATTTACGAGATGTAAGTCTGGTCAGGCTTAGGAAAGAGTGGTTATCTATAACTTTGGAGACAACCCGGTGTCATTAAATATGTGTGATTCTGCAAGACAGTTTCTGCTTCTGGTCTTATTATTAAATATTTTATTTTTCCAGGACTCAATCGTCTTTGCACCATTGCAGCAGGAGAACCATGTGCATTTCGAATCTGCTACACAGGTATTATATTAGATATTTACAAGTTTAATCATTGATTGAATACCTGAGCCTTTGATATGCATAATATTCAGTATCTCGGATAATGCTTTTCTGCATCAAAAATTTACCCCAAAGGCATTGTTCTTTTAATGATTTAGCACCAAATACATTTGTATTAGCATTAGAACAACTAGTTTGTAGTTAAGTAGATTTCAATGACTTCTGGTTGTTGCTTTTTGACTTCGGACCAAAAGATAAGAGAGATAGTATTTAGCATGTATATCGAGTGCAATTTTTATTGTCAGAGGTAATATAATTGAATGTGATTCTGTACTGGGTGCTAGCAAAATAAAGGAAAAACTGAATGTAGTTAGAAATTATGTTAAAGAAACCAGAGGTTGTTATATTTAATAGGCTATTTAAGATATATACTTTCTAATGAAAAATTACTATGGCCAGCATCAAGATATTAAATGGCAAATAAAAATGTGGTCCCCAAAGACAAGCGACTGTTCAAGCAATGGTTTTTGGTAAGTTTGTTATGATATACTGTTGGGAGAGAATAAACAGTCTTAATAAATGGGAAAACATACATCATATTAAATGTCACTGCGCATGAATTAAACTTGCACAATACATTCCTAATAAGCCAATTCAATTAGAGGGAGTTTCACACATTGCAATTTGTATATGGTACCCTTTTTGAAACAAAAATATCACATTTTGGTTATCTTCCAGCGACTATAATTTAAAACAATTTAGATTTAAAAACTCTTCAGCCACATTATATTTTTGCTTGACAAAATAAAATGCGGTTTACTTAGCAGTTTATAATTAAGATATTAGAAATTAAAGCCTAGTATAAGTTTTTACAGTATGTAATTATGTTCAAATCCAGATCAATTTACAATTTTAATTTTTAAGGTATGAGAAATTCTTATATTGTAAAAGAAATTAATTCTGCTTTTCTTAGGAAATTTTAAAAATATTTATTTGGAGATCATTGTAGATTAGCATTCGGTCAAAAGAACTATAATAGAAAATAACATATCTTGCTTAGTATGATACAGAACCAAGAAATTGATATTGACCCAGTCCACCCACCATGTTTGCATTTCACCAAATTTAAATGCACTAATTGTATGCACATGTCTAGTTCTGTATTTTTGTTATACGTGCAAACTCCTGGAACTGCCATAGTCAATATAAAACATTCTCATTACAAGGAGCCCGGGCGCTCCCAGGTTACAGCAACATTTACTTCGCTCGGGCTTTCCTACCTAAGCCCTAGCAACCACTAATTTATTTTACAACTCCATAATTTTGTCATTTCAAAGATGTACTTAAATTTAGTTATACACTTAAATATGTTATTCTAGAATGAGCATTTTACTCACCCTAATTCCCCGGAGCGCGGGAGCCACGCAAGGCCGCGGCCCATGAAACTGTCCGGACGCGGGGCGCTGTACCTTTTCGCTGTGGGCATCGCTCCCATAGG
>NW_003852432.1:3280277-3283011 GCF_000181295.1 Otolemur garnettii
GGGGTCACTTCTCTGCGCTTCAGTTTTTAGGGATCCTCATTCCTTGTCAGTTTACTTTGCCATTTCAAACCTTTAAATTATTTTTTCCCTGGTCCAGTAAAATTACCAACATTTTTCTTAACTCCCGCTCCCTGAAATTTTCCTCTCTGCTTTTTAACGATGTGCCATATATCCCTAGGAAATGCATAAACAGGAATACAGCTTAAAATGTACTTAGTATCAACCCATAATGTCCTAATTGCCTTGGTAACTCTCAGGTGCTTTTCAAGTTTGATAATGTAACTTATTTGCTAGAAAACATAATAATTTGGTTGGATTACATCAATCACAGTGATCTTAAATGCGTGATGTTAAAGGGGAAACAGTTCAAACATTAAAGTCAAACTGACTTTATTCCCCAAGTTTATGACATTTTCAAAATTATATCAGTTTTTGAGACTATGAATTTCAGTTTTGAATGATATTATTCTTAGGATTTAGAGTAACTATCTTAACCTTATAATAAAAGTATTTTAAGTCCTTACCCAGGTATTTGCTGCCAGGATGTAGGTGTGGATGTAGGTTGATTTCCTTTAGCAGCTCACTGATTCCAGTTCTAATTTTAACAGATTGCTCTTGGAGACAAATGCCCACCTCTGCCATGTGGTTTCTTATTATTACAAGTTCTATTATTTTCTGAAATCCGTATCTTCTGCTTTACTGTTGTTTGTGGCTTTTGTTCAAGTAATTTCTTAAAAGTATAAAGAGTAGTTATCTCAGAATGCATGATACGGAGATAATTTAAGATGTCCTTTACCTAAAATCATTTTGAACTGTCTCAACACAAGATGGAAAGTTTTATTGGGATGTAGCATTGACGTTTCAACACAATTTTAGTTTCAAGACTTAATGTGCTGTGATTTTTTTCTGTCTGTTCTCATGAAAGTAGCTGGCTTATTCTGTCCCCACTGTAGACATTTAATCTTCTTTGGTTTTGCTTCATTAATTGTACCATCATCTGTGCAGGCTAGAGCTACAGTTTACAGTCTAAACAGTTTGCTTTTCTTCAGTTTTGTTCCATATTTCTTTATCATTTATTTAGCTACTTCATTAAAACTATGCCCCCTGATGGAGAATAAATGTGGTTTTCCCCCCCTTAGGAATTATGGATACATGCTGCTTTTAAGTGATTTTTTTAAACCTATTTTTAGGTTTTTTAATGGAATTTTAGTAAAGATATACAAGATAAGTTCCTCCCAAAGATAATACCTTACAATGTGCACAAATGAAATAAAAATATCCAATGTCTGATTAACTTAAGTTAATACAAGTTTGTGCATCAGACATATTTCTGTTTAGACAAATCATTTCAATCTCTAAGGTATCACTTCTCTTAAATTACCTTTAATCAATGTATCTGTACATCATGTTTTCAATATTCCAAAATTTACACATTTTTTCCATTATAGCCATTCTGAGAATACTTACAAATGTTCAAAGTTATCTTTCATACACTTTCTAAAATTTTCAATAGAGAGTTCTCTGCTCCTCATTGTGCTAATATGTCTATATAAACATTTAAATGTATTAAAATGCTACATTTTTCTCTTATGAAGATAAAGTTTTCATTTTATTGAACTGTGCTATTTACTCCAGTTCTAACTATTTATACTTTTACAAAGTACATTCATTTTCTAGGGCTGCCATAACAAAGCACCACAAACTGGTAGCATAAAACAACAGAAAGTTATTATCTCCCAGGACTGGAAAATAGAAGCTCAATTCATATTTGAACGGTTTACTACATTAAGATGTATGATTAACAATGTGAGAAAAAGTCTAAGGTGTCATACTTAAACTTTGAAATAACGTAATTTATGTGACAATTGCACAATCGCAAAGCATTTCTTTCTCATTACTTTAGTCACACTAAAGTCTCATTACTTTAGTGATTTTTCAATAGAATCGCTTATTTTGTTATCCATGTAATATAATAAATAAAAATATAGGATTAACAGCTTCTGCACATCAAAATAAGTTGTCCATAGAAGTCTATACCAAATATAGTTTTTATACTAGACAGAATTCTAAAGATAAGCCTTTATTTCAAGTCAATTTTCTGCCTGTCTACCTGCACTTCAAATTCTCTCAGTCATTGCAATCATTATGAATGTTATGCTATTCTTTGTTAATCTCGCAAACAATAAGATATTTAAGATATAAATTTTATGCTTGGGTTTTTATCTACAGCTGTTTATTACTAACAGCTGAGTAACAACAGATTTTTCTATTTTGTATGTCAAAAATGTGTTTTCTCCATTCAAATTTAGTTATGTAACATTATACTACATTGTAGTATGTTGCTATATTATATTAAATGACTCTATACTACATATGTCTATAGAACATCTCACTGGGCATGCTGACTAAATACGAAGATTAAATTTAGGGGTTCTTGGCCAAAATAGATACTGCATTGTTAACTATAATCTATTACATTTTAAGTGAAATGACAGAAATTATGATAGGTTGTATTGGGATCTCTACATTCAAAGTCTTTGTTTTTCCTATTTTGGGTATTACTATAGCTTCATTTTAGTATTAGTTTATTTGATAGAGCTGAGTAAGATAAGATTTGTTTTTATATTTCACATTCTTACTTAATGTATTTTCTACAACACAGCTGGGAACAGTTGAAGTCATAAACTAAATGATTGTGTGGTTTCGAAAATGAAAGAAAACTAAGAGTACTGAG
>NW_003852432.1:3283674-3323348 GCF_000181295.1 Otolemur garnettii
AGATGTAGAAAATCACCTCAAATTGCACATATTCAGTAAATGTCTGCATTTAAACATGTGCTTCCAGGGACACACAGGTGAATGAATCAAACATGCAGTACATTCTCCCCACTTCCTCTCTTGCTGGGCATGTTTAGAAAGAGCATTTTAACCATTTTTGGTATGTTTACTTTATCTAGATTACGTTTCTTAGTTTACATAATTAATGCTTAAAATTCTTATATTTTTGTTCTAGCCCTTAAAACCATAAATTAATTTCTAGACTTGTATTTTAAAATAGAACAAACACTTACTAGGGTTTAGAATATATTTCATTTTTTATATATCAAATTATCAGTTTTATTCAGAATTGGGGATATTAGTTAAATTATAAAATTATTAAACTCTCATTCTGTAGGTAGGAATTCCTTTCCCTAAGTTAAAAAGTCCTGTAAATTACAGCTCACAAAAAGAAGTTAAAAAACGGAAGATAGGAAATCTTGTGACCTGAAGTTGAAAGTCAATTTTAGCATATTTTGTTTTAATGCTAGGTAATGTAAAACATAATGGTTATTGAAAATACAAGCAACACAAGCAGGGAGGATAATGTTGTCTACTATATATGAAAATATTCCTTTGAGCAACAAACGTCATTTAGTTGTGCACTGTTCTTACTAGACTAAACCCCTAAAGGAAGGAAGTTTCTGTTGAATTTTCTCATTCTTCATAAAATGACATTTTCATTTTGCTTTCAGATTTTATAACCCAACCTGGTTCTGTAATACCTGCACATTTTATTATCTAACTGGTGCAAGGACCAAAAAAATAAAAACATCTAAAAGCCAATACATTTCTACCAGCTGTGATCTTTGCTAAAGTGAAAAGAATACTTTGAAGTATCTGTTTGTATCTCCCCCGAAGCTGGGCACATGCAGGTTCCTCTCACACATACACAGAGATACGATTCCACAAATTATATTATTAGATATGTGGGTTCCAGGCATAAGCTAGGAAGGCTGCTTTTGTTCTGCGATACTTTTTTATAAATGTTTAAAGTAAAAGTCTTAAATTATATACGATGTGGAAAAACACTAAACCATAACTATACTAGTAGATTTAATAGATGAAAATCATCAATATCAATCAAATCATATATTTTAGAGCCCTGGGTTTGAAATACATTGCATGATTTTGCTAGCTCAAATCACTTTTCCTTACTGCTTTATTCCACGTACAGAGAAGAAAGAACAGTATCGTGGGACGGAGGGTGAACGGCACAATAAGTAGAAGATGGGGAGATAGTGAACTCAGGTCCCAGGAATACTATCTTAGCAACCTGTCTCTCTGAGTTAAAAGAGCAAGTGAAGCCCACTCACAGAATACGCCTCATGGCCATAAGTTTAAGGAAGATATTCAAGTGCAGGATGATATGGGAAGAGACGGCTACACATCCTGCTCTAAAGCCTCTGGAAGACAAGCAAGCTTTCTTTTATGTATCCGCTGCCAGGTAATAATTTAGCAACTGCTTCTATCTTGGGTGATATTGCCACAGCACCTGCTAGCTACCAGTTTGGCATTGCCCAAATGATCCCAATAAGCCTGCCTTACACAGCTGAGGAAAGACTGCAAAATAAAGTATATTTAAAGGAAACTTTATACTAAATCAACTCATTAAAGGAGAATCAGTAACTGGAGGGAAGAAGAGGAAACTGAAAATACAATGCCAGTGGCATGATGAAGGGGAAAGAAATAAAACATTTAGGAAAAACATAACGAAAAAGTTCCAATGACATAAAATTACAGTGAAAACGATGTTTCGTGAATTAAATAATAATAATGATGATAAAATGAAAACCGGGCAGCACCTGAGGCTCAAAGGAGTAGGGTGCCAGCCCCATATGCCGGAGGTGGCAGGTTCAAACCCAGCCCCTGCCAAAAACTGCAAAAAAAAAAAAAAAAAAAAGAAAAGAAAAGAAAGAAAACCTGATTCTTAAATGAACAGAGTAAATAAACTAAAACAAGGAATTCTACTCTTTAAACTTTGAATGAAGGTTCTGGAAGATCCAGTGGCAGCCGACAATAACAAGCTTGTAAGGACGGCAGCTGCACATCTCCATACCCCTCTCTGCCTTCAGCATCTAAACCAGCGCCCAGCTCATGGAAGGAGCTTAGCAGATGCCTGTTAAGGAAGACATAATTAACGCATAACGTGTTAGGGAGTAAGAATGAAAAAGATTATTGAAAGCATAATTAAAGAGAACAAACGTGGATAGAGGAATATTAGAAGGAGAAAATAATGAGCTTCTGATAAAATAAATGCAGACATGGCAGCACACATTCCCTGGCAGCAGAGATAGTCACATAATGTACGTGT
Organism: Otolemur garnettii; assembly: GCF_000181295.1. Lineage (NCBI taxonomy): Eukaryota > Metazoa > Chordata > Mammalia > Primates > Galagidae > Otolemur > Otolemur garnettii. The sequence goes on from NW_003852432.1 coordinate 3,286,028, forward strand.
GCATAGATGTGCACGGACACACTTGTTTGTGTGTATAGAAGCATTTACGCACATATATGTATCTTTGTGAAAATGCAAATAATAATGTGTATGGTCTGATCCCATTCAAAACACAATATAACGTTTTTATAATCCAAAGTAGTTTTAAATGAATAAATCACGTATATATGAACTTGAAGAACAATGTGCAAGCAGGACAGAGCCAGTATTTCTTAATGTTTATGTCAGAACCCTGTGATGGGGTTTCAAGAGAAGCAATTATCTTTTTTCATGCTTACTGAACATTTTATTGCTTTTTATTTATAATTAGGGTTTTCTGTAAAGATCAATTCTAAAGAAACACATACGAAAAGAAAAGAAGTCTTGGGAACCTAAGATGGCACTCTTGTGGGCTGTGCGTCTAAAAGAAGTGCATTAATGTACATAGTTACCATTCAATAAAAAGAAAAATAAAATAAAAGGTAATATAATGGTTGAAGGTGTAGACTCTTAAGTTAAGCTTCTTGGATGAAAACTGTTTATTTCCTTACAAAAGCTACAAAGCATCAGGAACATTCTCCTTATTCTTCTTAAAGATTTCTTTTTCATCTGTAAAATGGGGATGAAAGTAGTAGTCCCAGCCTCATAGATTTGTTGTGAAGATTTAACAAATGAACATATGTAAAGAATTGAAAAGAATACAGACAGCATAAGATCATAACAGATGTTAGCTGACATTATTATCCAGCATAAATCTTGATCAAAGTGACTAAAGACCATTTTATCTACATCTAAAATCCCTAAAGACTTTCTAAAATTTGAAAGTCAGAAAGGTACATTAAGTCGGTTTTACAAAATAATCCTCCCTCACGATATTCCTCAGCCACTCTGGAGTTGGAAGGTAAGCTGAACTCTTCCTGGTTGGCCCCAGACTAATAACGTCATTGAAATGATGCTGCTGAAGGCATGTCAGAGCCTGACCACTTCCCTAGGTCTCACGTCATGCCAGGGCCCCTGCATGGAGTACAGATAGAGGAGAAAACCATTGACAGAAGGTATTTTGTCGGAGAAGGAAATTTCCAAATACCTCTCCCCTGGCTCACTAAATCTGAAAATGTTTCTGTAGATAATTCTAAAGGTGAAGTATAAATACTGCTGGGTCAGGTTACAATTGAGATTTTCCTGCTAATGGCTTTTAGAGCTTTTCTTAAGAGCAATTTTTCAAAGTTGCAAAATACAATTGATGTGAGAATAAAGCTTTATAACTGGCAAGGTGGAGTTAGCTACTTTGCGATTTGGCATAGACCAGTACTGAATGCCCTCGCGTATAAAAATATACACAGTGAATATGCATCAATATCTTTTCTCATCCATTTGGCAAGATCACGTATTGATTATATTATGGACCATTTTCTTCCTTTAAAGGGTTTCTTAATAGTAAAGTAACAACTACAGGCCCACAGGAGAGGAAAAACACAATTGAATTCAAGAACGTGGGAAGAGAGAGAGGGTAGGGAGTTCAGTAACTTCCCAACTCTCCAGTACAATGCAGGGGTATAGAGCACTTTCCTGGGTGAAGGACTCAACTATAACTTGCACTTTGGACATTACCTTATGAACACAAATAACTTAATCGTATATAACTGCATATTAACCCAAAATTTAAAACAAAGATTTATTTTAGAAGTTAAGTAATTTAACGATAGCTTTGAATCAAGGTGCAGGCTAGGGCATCAAAAGAGATAAATTTCCCGTGTCTTTGCTCATAATCACTGATGCAGACTTCATATTGCTCATAATTTAATCTTAAAATTTACCTATATTCATTTCTTGGCTACTGTAGCCTTTTCTCTCCTTTTGTTTTAACATGCAGTGTATTTTGTTTACAGATAAATTAGTATATGTGTTTGCGTACACGTGTGCATACATAAATGTAAAATGTAATTTAATATAAATGTCTTGTGCTTCTCTATTTTTCGTGTTTATCTAGCTGTCTCCATTTAATGACTGCTTGCTACTTTTTTGGTAACTGTACATCATGATTGTGAACCACTGACAGTATAAAAATGATGAAAAATATGTCCTGTTACATATATTTTTATGAAATTGTTTAATTTTTCCTTACAATAAATTTCAAAAGTAAACTCTAATAAACAGATTTTTTAAAAGGTTTCAATACTTAATGACAAATTGTGTTTAGCATATTGTGTACAGCACAAAACATATTTGCTGCTAGCTATTTTCAATTTTATCAAGTGGAAAGACTGGTAAAAATACATCAGATCATTATTTTCTGCATTTCTTTAATTATCAGAGCCTCTGAATATATTTTTTAGTCAAATTTGACATTTATTTCAATTTTTGTTTAAATTTACATTCTATGCCGAATTGTCTACAATAATTTGATTTGTAAAGAACTTTTGATAAGGAAATTATGGTAACCCTTTATCACTTTATACTACACCTCCTCAAAGTTTTTTATTTGCCTTTTTTTTAATGGGTTTAATTTAGTCTCCCAAAAGTTTTCCATTGTATGTAGTATGCATTTTAAGGCTTTGGAAAGGCATTTCTTCACTGAAATAGTGCATAAATAATAGATATTCTAAATGTAAAGACATTCCCTTTAAGTCAGGCAGGCAAGACTACTATTTCATTCAATTTCTCACAACAATGACCATCAGACTCACAATCTGAAAGATTAAATATATGATAAAGTACAGAAAACATCTCTTAATGATTCTGTTCTTCAATGTTGTAAATAAGTTGTAAGACAAATTTCGGACATACATTTATTATTATTTACTTGCATCAGGAATTTCTCTAATCAGCTTAGAGAGCTTCCCAGTCACTATTGAATTAATTACTACCACTTTTTTGTGAGAAAGTGTGAAATGACAAATTAACCTTTATTCTATAGGAAAAAAACTGCAACATAGTGTGATTTGTCTAAATGACCTCTCTCATTCCACAGAATTATAGAAAATTAAAAAACAAAAAACAAAAAACACCTTCTTTCCTCTCCAGACTATTCTACCATTCCTAGTGTCTTATTTGGACTTAGCTACTGGCACTTGGGATTTTAGTTATGACTCAACTACTTAGATTCCAAGGGTCAATAGCATGAAGTATATTGGATTTGCAATATTGGGGAACCTGAGCAGATTGGAACAGCACCAATAACCCAGGGAAGCAGGAGATAAAATAGAATAATTACAAAATGCTGGGATGTTAGCCATCACTCAGTATGAAAATAAGTACATTTCTTCACATTGTCAAGAACCCAGGGGTGAAAATTGCTAGATAGCTGTCAGGATAAATGCGGGGTGCAGTTGCAGAGTGAGAGGTCATTGAGATGCATCCAATATAATCTTTCCTTGAAGTTATTCCCGTTAATAAAGTTTTACCTACTGAGTACTTAATTGTATAGAAGACTGTGCTGGAAAGAATTTTGGTTACAACTTTGGCTGGGGGTGGGGGTTAGCAAAAATCCAACATACAAAAGAATGAATATGAGCAAGGAAAATAAAGAATGCCTTTCCAAGTCCTCTTTGAATCTCTGTAAACACACTGGCAGCTGGTGTCTTAGCAGGCAGGAAATGGCAGGTGTAGGGTATTTACAATTAAATTCCTGAAAACACAGTTTTCCCAGAAGTATCAGACAATGAATTCATGTTTTAAAAAAAATGGGATATTTATCTAAATAATCTTCATTTCATTTCAGCTGTATACCTTCATTGATTATAATTTAGCATTACCTGTTATGATTGAGCCATTTTATTTTCAAAGTATTAGTTTTACGGGATCTTTCCTCATGTCTTATATGCACAAGTTGAGCAGGTTTCGCAGGTCAGCCTGGAATGTCCCTAGAGATACCTGGTCACTTATGGAGTGACAATCATTGGATTATGTAAGTCCCCTTGTAACCAACATGTAAGAAACTAAAAATAGAACAGTTTTTACTGGCCTATGGGACGACTCAAAAAGTGGCCAGATGTGGTAGACTTGACATGAAAACGGGTGGCTTCTAAAATGGACTAAGTCTAACAATGTTCATGGAAGAGTCCAGACTGGGAGCCCAATTTGATGGACTTTTGGATACTTTCTTATGAACTTCTCATTTTCTGTTAAAAAAAAAAAAAAACTATTAGGAACTAATGGTCTTCTGCCTGATTCATTCTTTTTCCCATTTTTTTTTCTTTTGCTATTTCAGTGATCATCTGCAACAATCGTTTTCCTGACATTCATCTCATTCCTCCCCAGGTGAATACTCCCTACTGCCTTTCATTTAAGGAAGCTACACATTGTCCATCGCACTTAACATTTTGCAGTTACTAATTTGGTAATTGAATGACACTGAGAAACTTGTTCCATCATTCTGTGCTTTGTGTTTTTCAGCTGTAAAACAACACATCATCATCTATCATGTGGGGATTTTTTTTTTTTTGAGATTTTAATGAAAAACGAATATGTAACACTAAGCGCTTACTGTATGCCAAGAACCTTTCTAAACACTCTCCATATTGATTCAATTGATATCGCCCTTTGAAATGGTTCTTTGAAAGTCAGTATTATCCTTATTTGAGAGATAAAGATACTGTGGTGTATAGTGGTTAGCAAATACGTCAGTGTTACATAACTGGTGGTGGAGTTTGAACTTAAATATGAACAGCATATCTCCATAGCTAATAACCTTAGCAATCAGCCTGTCCTGTTACAAGCCAAGTTTTCAGTACCTGTTAGCTCCATTTCCAGTTTACCATTTCTAAATGTAAAAGAAAAATAGAAAAATGAAAGACAGAAGTGATAAAGTAGCGTTCCATTCAAGCAGACGATTCAGGGAATGTTGTTCCATTGATTTTTATGTTCCAGGTGATCTTTCTGGCATCTTCACTGACGGGTCTTAATCAGGAATGAAAAGAAGCAGAACATGGTCACAGACACTAGCCTCTCTCTCTTCCCCTGGGCAGTTGATCATCTTCCTCCTCCGGCCTCCATCTCCTTCCGTCTCACCTCAGTGAGGGGCTGTCTCTCGGGCAAAACGTTCTACAAGTTTAAAGGTACCAATCAAAAGTAAATCCTCTTGCAGCTCTCTGGTTGCTGGACGTATTTCTAATAGAATGACACCAGCACAATATTTTGAAAGCCTTGTGACCAGGATGTTTTCTCACCATCATTTTGATCCATCAAGCCTCACTAAAGTGAGAGAAAATGAAGAGGAGAGATGGAGGCGTCTATGAGATCATCATCTCCCAAATACCAACAGTGAAATTTACTCATGGATTTCTGGCAATGATACATTTGTTTAGTATTTAGTATTAACACATAAGTAAAAATAATGTTACTTTTACGAGTCATGATTTTGTGTTGCCAGTGTAGTAGTATTTTCTGAGCTGTGGTGGGAGGAACAGAGCATCATGGAATCACAAGTGGCTCTTAAAGCTTCTCTTCACAAGTCTGATATGTCATATCTGCTCATGTCCATTAACAAGAGGCTGTCACAGAGCCAAGACTTCTTCCAGTGACCCTTGCACATGGATGCTCCCAAACGCATGAGGGAAAATAACACCCAGAGCACCTTCTCAAACACCTTTGAGAAGACATTTCTACACCTATAGAAATGAGGAGGCTGTTATCAGACAGCGTGATTAATTCAGTGGAAAGAAAACCTATCCCTGTTACTCATGATGCATATGCAAACCCAGGCACTGCTGGAATATCCCTATTTCCAGTGAAACAGTTTTTAATTCGATATATTTCACCTATTTAGGACTTGTTCATTAAATTTAAAGTATAATCCATAATATCAAAAGAAATGTCCACAATCTTCTCTCTTAATGGAAAATCAAATTTTTTGGTTTCTTTGGAGGAAAAGGGAGGGTCTAATTCTGTCAGCTAGGCTGGAATGCAATAGCAGGATCACAGGTCACTGTAACCTCGAAAGCCTAAGCTCAAGCTATTCTGCCACAGCCTTCCAAGTAACCAAGACTACAGGCATGGGCCACCATGTCCAGGTAATTCTTTTCTCATTCATTTGTGTAGAAATGAGGTCTTGCTATGTTGCCCGGACTGGTCTTAAACTCTTGGCCTCCAGACATCCTCCCACCTCAGCCCCTCATAGCACTGGGATTACAGGCTGAAGCACCACCCTGGGCCCAATTTCCAGTGTTTCTGTCCATACAGTATCTCCACTTTAATTTCAGAAATGTACAAAAAATACTGCTGTACTCCTTATCTTCAGGGAGGATTTTGCTATGGGGTTCCAAGAAGAAAAGACCTGCAAGTCAAATCTCTGGGTTTTTTCTTCCTAAGAGTAAACAATTCATGTTATTACAGTAGATGTTATAGAAAGGGCAGAGGGGATATTTTTGAGGAAAGGGAGAGTGGGAGGGGAGGAGAGAGAGAAGCTGGTTTGTTATGAAACTGAACAGAAAGAATGAAGATGACCATGCTCGGGGGACGGTGGCTGACCACAGAGTGCAAGGAGAGATCTCAGGAAGGACATGAGCGTCGCAGGGCTGGATCTTAGTGTTGCTCTCAGCTTCGGCACAACTTCAGACTGCATCTGTGATTTGAAAGAAGGATTTCAGGAGGCTGCTAGACTCTTGATATTAAAAGTGTCAGTGCTGGCCAACCACAGAGGTCTCCAAGGTAAAAATCATTGTCTATTCTCTAAGCACCAAGCAAGTCTATAAGGCTTTTGTCCTATTCCCTCAGCTTATCAAAATGGCAGTAGTCCAAGTTAAGTTGTTTTAAGGGAAATTAAGGAACTCTATACCCCAGATTCTCCATAGTTGGCCACTTCCCTACATTGGCCACCTCAATTTGCCCTACTTTTCATAGACCAGACACGTACCACATGTATGTGTCAGCACAGTGTGCTTACTCCCTTATGTTGACCATCTCCCTATGTTGACAAGTTTATTACAGACTTTTGAGCAGGTGTCCTCAAACTATGGCCTGCAGGCCACATGTGGCCCACCTAGGACATTTATCCAGCCCACCAGGTGTTTTTGCTGCTGCTGCCTGTCCTGCTTAGCAGCAGACTGGTCCTGGGTCTCGCAGTCTGGCCCTCCAATGGTCTGAGGGACAGTGAACTGGCTGCCTGTTTACAAAGTTTGGGGATGCCTGCTTTTGAGTGATCAACTTACAGAGGTTCTACTGTGTTTCTTAGATACTTAAGTTTATGTTCTGAGGTTCTTACCTTCATAAATTAACAAAAGAATTTGACATATGGAAGTGCCAAAAGTCCCGTGATTATTGGTTTGGAGTTAAGTTCTTGCTTCTCACTTTCTTGTGTCTACTTAATTCACTCTTGCTTACAGAGAGATAAGACACAAAAGTCGTCTTTGAACTACTAACATGGGATTTTGGGAAAGTTCTCAAACTATTTGCACTATCACAGGTTAGGAAGGGGTGTTTAGAAAAGCTAGAGGCCGTGTTACATGGGCCCTGATGTGCTCCACAGCCTCTTGGCTTCCTGCACTGATCCACATCTTCCCCCAGCCTAATTCCATCTTCCTCACATCTATCTCCCTCAAGTGTCCTTTGGCACAAATCTTGACCCAGGAACTTAGAGTGACTCCTGGTTCCTACCAAGTCCAATCCAGGAGCTCACCCTGACACTCAGGCCTTCCCTGACGGCCAGGTGCAGTGTGCCCTGCTGAGCGGCCCTGTCCTGCTGTGCTTTTCCCTCTTCCTTCCTCTGTGTATTTCTCTGGCTTCATTTTCCACATAAAAAACTTCCCCACTTCTGTTTTCATATCTTAAAATTTAGAACTTAAAATTTTTAGCTTTACCATATCTTCAAATGAAGGGAAACTAGAATAACTGGGGTTATTTGAATCCAGTGGTAACTTTTTGGAAGTGAATGAGCTAGGATCTATCACGTGCTTGGTACTTAATAAACGTGCATTCTCTTCCCCCTTTTAGCACAAATTTAACATTTCAACCTTTCTCTGATTATTCTTTGCTGCGGTTGTTTTTGTTCTTTTCCTTGTGTGAAAACTTACATTAGGCACCACCAGTTACCTAGTTACACAGCACAGAACTTAACCTATATCGCTTGACTTCCCGCCACCTCAACCCCAATGTTTGAATTCAGCTATTTTAATTAAATTCTCATGGATATTATTTCCCTTCTGTGTGCAGTGCCTCTAGTCAACACCTCTACTCACAGCCTGAAAAACACATTTTACTTTTAAATCCAATCTTTATGCGAATCCCATAATCTTTTCTTACCTCGTGCAAAACAACATTCTAAGACCTATTAAGTTGTGCTGTATTTGTTGAATTAAAGTTCTGCCTTTCTACTTGACTGTGAATGCCTTGAGGGAGAAAAATCAATTTATTTCATTTTTATATTGCCAATACCTATCACAGTATTTTGCATATTTGCTGAATAAAAAAATCCTGCATGAAACACTGTGGCTCTGTTTCATAAAGAAATGATGAGCTGTGACAGGAGAATGTAGCTCTGCCAGGAGTTCTGGCTCTTAGCGCATGTCTACATTTTTTACAGGATCCATGAAAAACTGCTTGTACTGTCTGACCCTCACTTTATCATTGATAATATGGAATTAAAAATATCTGGTAAGTGCCCATTTGTCAAGTTTAGTTTTAAAATGCAACCAGGTGGTGAATGTCAGTGTTACTATTACAGTTGCTATTGCTGTGTAACAAATTCTCGCAAAACTTAGAGGCATAAACAACTATTTTATTATGCTACATACCCTGCAGTTTAGTACTAAATTGTGGAAGAATTAAGCTGGAGGTTCTTACTTGTGGGGCTCTCGCTTGGCTGAAGTCAGTTGGCAGCTGGGACTGTGATCCCCTATATTTTCTACTTTGATGGTAAGAGCACTCTCTTAGGGTCCTGAAGCTTCATGTAAAACTTTGGTTATCTTTGACTCTGTGCCATTGCTCGGTGGTTAGGGTGCCAGCCACATACACCAGGGCTGGTGGTTTTGAACCTGGCCTGGGCCTGCTAAACAACAATGACAATTGCAACAAAAAAATAGCCAGGCATTGTGGCGGGCAGCTGTAGTCTCAGTTACTCAGGAGGCTGAGGCAAAAGAATTGCTTAAGCCCAAGAGTTTGAGGTTGGGGTTAGCTGTGACACCATGGCACTCTATCAAGAGTGACAGAGTGAGACTCTGTTTCAAAAAAAAAAAAAATGTTTGACTGTCCTGATGCCCACATGCTATGAGGAAACTCAGACCAAATGGATAAGGGTCACGTTAGGGAGTGTGGAGTGATCCTATATGACAAACTTCCTGAGGGGTGACTTCTGTTCCGTCTGATTGGCATCAAAGTTGAGTCTTAGCTACTGTCTTCTGTTCACACAGCTTATACTGGCATTACCCTTACAAACCGGACAACAGGAGCAAGTTGGTGGCCTGGGCCGGATACAGTCGGGGGAAGGATGGCCACCGGGCAGGGAGTGCCTGTCCAGGGACTATTCTCAGCGTTTGGGGAATTCTTTCTCCTTTCTTACATCTCTTTTCTGTCTGAATTACCAGTTTTTGTCTATCATACATGTACGTTAAGCATTCTGGTGAGGGTAAGCTTTGTTTTGAGGTTCATGAAGTCATTTCTATGCAGAAGTGGTATCGTCACCAAGGCACCTCTTGCCCCATTGTGTTAGGTCCTCTTGTCATAATCTCTGGGTTATGGTTGGAAATATCCAGGCCTGGTTGCATCATATTGCTAAGTGACATATAGTTTTGGCCCTTCAAGGTGTTTGAATGGGTTTTATGGCTGTTACTAATTAATCTTATAGACACTACAACAGGCTGCATCCAGGCAGGCCAGTTTTCTGCCCTGCCTAATTCCCAGATAACAGCCATTTTGGCTTGTTTGCATGGCTGGCAGTTGATTCTGGGTCTCGGCTGGAATTTCCACTGGGGCTGTTTACTGGAACACCTGCATATGGCTCCTCCAGGTGGCTTGAACCTCCTCACAGCCTGGAAGCCTCAGAGTAACTGGATTTCTTAGACAAGTCCAAACAATTCAAGGAAGGCTGAAGGTGCTTTGCCTTTCCTCTCCTACCTTTGGGATCCATGAAACATGAATTCTTTCAACTTTGTTTAGAGTTACAAAGAGAGGGGACATGGGCATGCCATTTAATAACAGAGATTTTAAAAAGCTTATTTTCTAAATCATCATTTAAATATAAACTATATAGTGTTAAAATAATGAACCATGTCCTATTATTCCATAAAAGCAAATCCACTTTTTTGCCAAAAACACAGCTCAGCACATCTTTCTCATCTTTCACAATATCAGCATCTCCCAGAATTTTCTTCTATTTATTAACTACTTCTCTTCTGTCTTTTCTTTAAACTTTGAACTATTTAGTCCTCAGCTTTGGGCTTCTTTTTCCTTTCTGTAGCAGAGCAATCTCATTCAAGTTCCATAGCCTGCAATACTGTATGGATGTCAATTAATATCAAAGATGTGACTGTAGACATGAAAACTCTCTTTAAACCCAGGCCCACATCCAAAGGCCCATTTAAAACTATCAATTTGTGTAATAATCACATTAAACTTAACAGACTTATAAGAGAGCATGGGATTTTGTCTCCCAAACATGGATCCTATCAGTATGCTCTGTCCCTACCAATTTCTGGTGTCAAATTATGACTATTTCCTCTTTTTTTTTTTTTTTTTGCTACTTATATACTTGTACGTTATAGTTTTACTTGCCTATTGATGACAGCTGTTTTTAAAAAGCTTTTCCTTTAGATATGGATGCATATAAAATTAAAGTTTGTAAAGTGAGTTGGCTCTACTTCTAAGGAAGTATAGAAGAGATACTACTAACTAGTAGTTAATAGATTTCTCTCTGAGCATGGAATAAAGAACATAAAACCACTCTCTTTCTCTCTCTCAAACAACCAACATGTACCCACTAAGATGTGTACACCCATATATATTAAGCCTGCATTGAGTCTTTTCTCAGTTTTACTAAAGGGCTCATAACTGATTCATTGGAAACAGTAAATCAAAGGGGAACCAAAGAACCAAAAGAGGGAGGATGATGACAGGTGTGAGCTTTGGCTGTGAAGTCAGGGTCAGTTACCTCGTTCCAAATTGCCCAGTGTTCTTTCTTTCATTTTCTATTCTCTTCCCTGTTCTTCTCTGTCTTTGTTGTATCTTCTTGTCTCTCTCCCTCTCCCTGCCCAGCATATTAATGTTGTATGTGGACACACACGCCCACACTCATCCAGTCTTCCCTCAGTCTTATATGACATCCTTCTTTGTCTACAGGATAGTTGACACTAAGGACCCCTGACTCCCAATTAGTGAATGGTGGACTCAACATACCAACGGTTAAACTGCTGTGCACATTAGGTATTTAAAGATTGTTTGTATGTTGTAGGTTCCAGAAATTTCAGATAATTAGGCTATACAAAGCATTAGAATTTTCATGCAAAAATTATTTAAAATATTTTGGGTATATTAATGTTAGTTTGGGATTTAATATTTGCAAGAAAATTGAATCCGTATGTTTCTAAAAACTTCTTTTTTTTTTTTTTGGTCGAGGCTGGGTTTGAACTCACCACCTCTGGCATATGGGGTTGGTGCCCTACTCCTTTGAGCCACAGGTGCCACCCTAAAAACTTCTAAAAGAATCATTGAATAGACAATATTTTAATATCTATTCATTTCTAATAAAAAGATAATCCTGTAGGCTTAATAAACACAAAAATATTATTGAATCATAGAGTGGCTAATTAGCTTTTGTGAGTTTAAAGTGTTGTGCTTGCACTTGAAAACTAATTACTGACTATATGGGGCCTTGAATTGATTTTTTTGCACATGCTACTCTGATGGTTGTAAACCTAAATTTACCAGAGGTTGTTGACATGTCCCTGGCATCCAGATTTTAAGCATTCAGCTAGAAAATAATCTTACTTTTTGCCACAGAGATATTTTTCCCTCAAGCATAATTACTGACAAATATAATCTCAAATCTTTAAAAACAATTGTGTTTGGCCCTTGCCACAATTTTATACCATAGAATTTAATCTAATTCTGATGTATGACCCATTAGCTCTAGTGTTTTAATTAACAAATAGCAAGAATCTGGCAATTACTTCTCTGAGCATTCAGCTAGCTAAGTGTCACACCTATGTTATATTTATTATGAATATAAGCACAAACACTTTAATAGAAAGAGAAATCATATATATTATTTCTAATGACAATGAAAAATATATGAAATTAACTAACAAATAATATGATATATGCACCAAAATATAAATGCACACAGAATACTATTTACACAGCGGAGATATATACATCTATCAATATACATCCCTGTTATACATCACAGCAAGATACATCACTCTTTAAAAGCTGGAGTTACCTGCCTCACATTCTCTTTCTACCCAAGGAACTATCTCACAAAAGTATGTCACTATGACTTCAGTGCCTTGTTCATTAAATCGTCACAGTTTCAGGGGAAAAAAAAGGATGAGAATGAATTTTACTCTCCCTTTCATCCTTTCTCTAAGTGTCCTTGGAATTTCTTCAGGGGGCATTCTATCTGGAATTTTAGCAAATTTTCAGGAGGGTAATATTTTAGGTGAATGGAGAGCGAGACAGAGAGGAGAGAGAGAAAGAACCAGTTCTTCAGAATTAATTGGATATTAATGTCACTGCCTTAGAACATATGTTTACCTCAGGCAAATATGTCAACAAGCCAAATGTGTCTTTTGTGTCCCTTTTATAATCTTTTCCACCTTATATGACAACCTGTTCCTCCTGTATACACTTTTGCTGTTAATGACTTAATCCTCTAATTCCTTGTTTCTTTTGGATCTTTTATTTCACACATGGAAGAAAGGATTTGAAGGGTCTCCTATCACTTATTCATTCATGATTCTCACATGCATGTGATAAAGAAAGATATAGACACAGAGATATGATACAATTTTATAAAAAAAGATGGATTCTGAAAGGGAAAGTAATAGTGACCTGGAGAAATAGCAATTCTCCTTTGATATTAGTAAGTATGAGAGATCAGGGAGGTTGCCCGGGATCCTCTGTTTCAATCTTGTCTTCTTCTCCAATCTTGTGCTCCAACAACACTCACCCATTTTCAATTCTATTTATACACTTTACCCTGAATTTCAGGTAAGCTTAGGAAATTGTTCCATTTTTACAGTATTTCATTTTTTCCTTTTTTTAAAACTCACTAAACCCTTGCTTAAAAATCACAGACCTGGGTGATATCTATGAAAGGCATTAGAAGATACCCAGTCCTCACACCACAAAATTCTGTAATTAAAATTTTTCAGCATTTACATTTTATACTCACTCCTCATTCCCCTTCCAGTGCCCGCACAGATCATTTTATATTTACGACCACAGCCATTTCTGTCATAGGTTATTATTTTATCTTTTTAAAACAGAAACGTTTGCTTCAGCAGGGAGATGGTGTGAGGCACCTGCTAAGCCTCAAAGAAGTGCTAAGTGATAGTGGCAGACCTGCTTCCACCGCTGTCTGGAGCCCATTATACCATAGCAGCATTGACATAGGTGTTACTGACAAGAAAAAGTAATAGAGGCCGTGACAAGTAAATGTTCTAAAACTTGAACAGGGTGTCAATCTTTGTCTTTATTTTCAGAAAATACAATCTCATTTTGAAAACCGCCTCTCTGACTTCAAATGAATATTACACCAATATTCCATTCTAACTTAACACACTATCTCTGCCATTCTCTGTCTCTGTCTCCCCATCACATACACACACACTCTTATAAAACTAACAGATAACAAGTCTCAGAAAGTGAATAGATTCAGGAGCTTTTTTTTTTTTTTCTTAGAGACAGAGACTCACTTTATCACCCTGGGTAGAGTGCCATGACATCACAGTTCATAGCAACCTCCATCTCTTGGGCTTCGGCGATTCTCTTGCCTCAGCCTCCCAAGTAGCTGGGACTATAGGCACCTGCCACAACACTCGATTATTATTTTTTTTTTTGCAATTTGGCCGGGGCCTGGTTTGAACCTGCCACCCTCAGTATATGGGGCCAGCGCTCTACCCACTGAGCCATGGGTGCTACCAATAGAATCAGGAGCTTTGAAAAGAAAGCCTTGTCATTTACTATTAATTTAGTTTAGATAACATGAAAAATACTGCAAAGACAATTATTAGGCTGTGAATGAAACAAAAGTCTTAGGTAAAATTAAAGAAATTGTTACTCTATTTGGTTTGTCCCTCCCTACAGCACAACCTCCACTTTAGGATGCCACCTTTAAAAATAGACATATGCATATTGAAAAGTTGATAGGACAGTGATGAACTGAATAAAAATGGAGGGGGGGGATTGGTAAGCTCTCGTCTGATGTGTAGAATGTAGGGGTATACAGGACGCCTGCTGCATGAAGGACTCAACTGTAATTGGGACTTTACCTTAGAAACGCAACATAACCTAATCATTTGAAACTTCATATTCATCTGAAATTAAAAAATAAAGTTGAATGATGCTATAGTTTGGATGTTGCCCCTTCCACAGCTCGTGTTAAAATTTAATTCCAGCAAGGCAGTGCTGAGAGGTGGACCTAGTAGGAGGTTTCTGAATCATGGAAATAGATTCCTCATGAATATCTTAGTGCCATTTTTGTGAGAGTGAGCTCTCAGTATTAACTCCTGACGACCTAGTTGTTGAAAAGAGTCTGGCACCTCCTCCTCCTCTCTCTCTCACCTCTTCCCTTGCTGTGTGATCTGCACATCAAGGGGGCTTCCCCTGACATTCCACCAGAGTGGAAGCTTCCTGAGGTCTTCACCAGAAGAAGATATTGACATCATGCTTCTTGTACAGCCTGGGGGGTCCTGAGCCACATACATGTCAAACTTCTCTGTATAGATTACCTGGCCCAGGACATGATGATTTCACTGATGAATTAAATCAAAGAACTAATACAATTATTTTCCAACTCTTCTAGAAAATTAAAGAAGATATACTACTCCCAAAATATTTTAAAGAATACTATCATGACCCTGATATCAAAGTCAGAGAAGGATATCACAAGAAGAGACTACCACAGGGCATACATTCAAAAATCCTCAATAAAATGCTAGAAAACAGAATTCAACATATTAAAATGATAATTCACCATAATAAAATGAGATTTGGTCTCGCCTGGAATGCAAGGTGGTTCAGTGTATGCAAATCAATAAATGTGATACATTACATGAAAATAATGAAGAATAAAACATTATTATTATTACATTGGATGCAGAAATAAATGTTTGACAAAATTCAATGTCCTTTCATGATAAAAACTTTCCAAAAATTAGGTAGATAAGGTGAACCTTAAGAGAATAAAAACCCCATATGGCAAACCCACTGCTGACACCACAGTTAATAGGGAAAAGTTGAAAGCTTTTCTGCTAAGATCTGAACGAAACAAGGGTAAACAGTCTCACTACTTTATTCAACATAGTGTTGGAAGTTCTTGCCAGAGTAACTGGGCAAGAGAAAGAAATAAAAAGCATCCAATTAGGAAAGGAAAGAGTGAAATTATCTCAGATTGCAGATGATAAGACTTTCTACATAGAAACTCTTGACTATGGCCCAAAAGCTGGTAGTACTTATAAATTAACTCAGTAAAGTTGTAGGATACAAAATCAACATACAAAAACAAAAAAAAAAAAAAGAAAAGAAAAAATGCAGTATTTTACACATAGACAATGAATATTCCAGGAAGAAAGTCAAGAAAATAATCTCATTTACAATAGCTACAAAGGCATTTAAGGATAAATTTAACTAGGGAAGTGAAAGCTTTTTACAGTGAAAATTATAATATGTTAACAAAAGGAATTGAATATGATATAATAAAAATATATCCGATATTTGTGGTTTAGAAAAATCAATCTTACTAAAATAAAATATTCATACCACACAAATTCTATGCAATTCCTATCAAAATTCCAACTTCATTATTGTGCTAAACGACACAGTAATCAAGTAAATGAGGTGAAAGCTATGTTGATTGGTTAAATGTAATCACGCTGGATTGTATAAAAAAAAAATGAGCACATTATACCCCACATATGCATAAATGTATCCATGAGCTGTGTGTATTTGACTTAATAAAATAAAAAAAGTCAAAAAATAAAAAAATCCAACTTTATTTTTCTAAGAAATAAAAAAAAATTCTATGGTTTATTTAGAACCACAATAAAACCTGAATAGCCAAGGTTATCAGGAGCAAAAAAAAAAAAAAGAACCAAGCTGGAGGCAGAACCCAACTTGACATCAAAGTCTACTACAAAATCATTGCAATTAAAACTGCATGATCCTGTCACAAAACCAGACTCTTATCAGCCAATGAAAAAGAATGGACAGCCCAGAAATTAATCTAACCACATATAATCAGTAAATTTTCCACAAAGGCACCAAACTTATACATTGTGAAAAGGACAGTTTCTCCAATAAATGATATTGGGGAAATTGAATACTACATATAAAAGAATGAAATTATACCTTTATTTTATTCCATGGACAAAATCAACTCAAAATAGATTAAAGATTTAAACAGAAGACCTAAATCTATAAAGTTACTAAAAGAAAACTTATGGAAAATCTAAAAGACGTCAGACTGGACACTGATTTTTCAGATTTGCCCCAAACTTAGGCAACAACAAAAACTAAAATAGACAAATGGGATCACATTAAAAAATATATTTCTGTGCAACAGACAAAGCCAATAAACCCAGTGAAGAGACAACCCAACATCTATGAGAAAAAAAAATATTTGCAAGCCATACTTCTTACAGAGGGTTAAAATCAGAATATATAATAAACTCAGACAGTATTTTAGAGATAAAACCCAGAAGCCAAATAAAGAAGTGGGCAAAGATCTTAAATAGGTATTTCTCAAAGAACACAAACAAAAGTTCAGCTGGCATGCAAAAAAAAAAAATGCTTAACATCATTAGTCATTAAGAAAATGCAAAATAAAACCACAGTAAGACACCACCCCATGCTTGTTAGGATGGATATTGTGAAAAACATGAAAGGATAAAAGGTAAGTGCTGGGGAGAATGCGGAGAACAAGGAACCCCTTTATGCCATGGTTTTTCCTTCAAAAACAAAAAACAAAGAACTAACAGTATAATTGTCTTATGATCCAGCAATTCCACTTCTTGGTGTTTACCCAAAAGATTTGAAATCAACATGTTGAAGAAAGATCTGCTCTCCCATGTTAATTGCAGCAGTATTCGGAATAGCCCAGCTAAGGAATCAATTTAAATGTTCATCAGCAGATGAATATCTAAAGAATATGTACACATATACAATGCCCTCCTCTTCAGCGTGAAAAGTAAATTTGCATTTGCAACAACATGGATGGAAGTGGAGAAATAAGCCAGGCACAGAAAGACAAATCCAGTGTCCTCTTATGCATATGTGGAATGGACGCCTGTAGCCGGATAACTTCTGAGGACATGTGAAGAAAAGGGATTAGGGGTGAGACTACATTCCCAAATTTTGTGAGCAGCAAAAATGCACATGAAGGGTTAGAACCAAGATGGCCCTTGACAGGATCACTGGACCACAACAAAAAAACTGTGATTAAATGCCACCCAAAGCTAGCACTGACAGTGAAGTCATAAGCCGCTGATCAAAGGAAACATCATCAATAATAACTGAAAATGAGAGGTTCTCTGTAGCAGCAGGACTTCTGGAAAACCAGGAGGGCCTCAGGACAAAGGCTGATTTAGGCAACTACAAATCCACGGGGTTTTATTCCAATAAATCCTTCCTGCTCCTCATTTCCCTTTGTCCACTTTTAAAGCTTAATTACTAATCTGAGCATAATTACTAAAACAAGATTAGACAAAGGTATAATGTGGAAGTGGCGTAAAAGGTCGCGGGACTTGCCTTAGATGTTTACCCAGGTATACGGGAAAAGGAGCCCACGTTTGGGTGTTTTAAGAGCATTTCAGAGAAAAGAGATGATCGTGTCAGATTCCAATTTTTTCATTATAAATAGTACAAATGTATGAAGAACACACTAATTTTACTAGCAATCAAAGAAAAATATATTAAACTAAAAATAAAATTGTATTTCCTATATTTCAACTTTGCATTAAGGCTACAGTCTCTCAATATCAAGTGTTGTCAAGAGTGTCAACAAATGAGAATGTTCAGACACTACCGTGGGTGGTCTAAGTTGTCAGAGCAAATGTCCATTTGCCCTAGTAAAATGAGTATCATCCCCAAATACAAGATTAAGCAATTCTGCATATGCACACTAACACTGGAGGATGTTCGACCTGTGAAAAAAAAAATAGGTTGTTATTCAAAAAATTTTTTAGGGCGGTGCCTGTGGCTCAAGGAGTAGGGTGCCGGCCCCATATGCTGCCATATATATATATTTTTTTTTTCAAATATATATATATATATATATATTTTAAGTCCTCTTTGGGGACAAATAAAATGCCTGTAAAGGAAATGGTAAATTATGAAGCAGAAGTTGGGAAACAATATCACAGTTAAAAGTAATGAGCATAATGGTGGGTAAAATATTTGTCAATAGATATTAAAAATTTTTAAAAACAAATTTTTTATGCTCCTGAATTTGTTTATGTTAAAACATGTTAAAGTATAAACATACGGAATTTAAAGATATACAATGAACTCATACAAGTGTTCTCCTGGCATGGTGAGCTGGTCAAATTGTCTCTGACTATGTTTATTCTGGCTCATTGGATTAGGAATATTTCTTGAATTATTTTTTTAAATCTAAAACACCAAATGTTTACATACATCCCAATCACATCTATTTCTTCTTATGTTATTACAATCATATCATAATACAGATGCAACAAATTATTCTGAGGCACGGAGATTTTGTATTTTAAAGAATAATGAACATCTAAGGCTCTATAAGCAAAATATAAAATTTCAACTCATTTCATTATGTTCCCTTTTTGGTGAAAAGGTGTAATATTCTCTATAATATTTTCATATAATACCCTGAACAATTTACTTAAGATATGTTTTGTGTATGTTAGAGGTATTTTTGGAAGCATGTATATCTCCAGCCATCATCAATTTTGGAGGCACTGCCTGTCTTTACTAATCCTATTAGCAAGCAGTATTATAGCTGAGAAAAATTAATAATATAATATGGATCTTTACATTGAGACTGCAAAACTTTCCTTGCTTTTTAGTCAAGTAATCAAATGTATTTTCTCTAAATTAATAGTTCTTTTAAGTCGATAGTGGATATCTTCATAACTCACTGTTGTTCTAAGCAGTTAATTACAAAGGTAACAGAAGATTTTTTAGTCTAATTCTATTGGAATAGAAAATAGATAGAGACATCCATGACCATATTATTTGCTATGCAACAATACTACTCAGACTTTCCTTCTACTTTGTGAGACCATTTTTAGGAAAAACTCACACACAGGAGGATGCCAGACTGAGAGCCCTCTTCTCCAGCACAGGCTCCTGATGTCTCAGGCACATCCTAAGGCAGTGGTTCTCAACCTTCCTAGTGCTGCGACCCTTTCATACAATTCCTCATGTTGTGGTGATCCCAGACCATAGCATTATTTTCATTGCTACTTCATAACTGTAATTTTGCTACTGTTATGAATTGTAGTGTAAATATCTGACCTGCAGGAGACCCCCAAAGGGGTCACGACCCACAGGTTGAGAACTGCTGTCTAAGGCAAGGACATGTATCTGTAAGATGAGGATAGCACTGATGACTGCCTGTTTCCATCAGCTCTAGAACTTTTCCTGAGTAATTCCTCCCTCTGCTCTGTAACTCCTGCATGCTGTTGGCTCAGCCATCCATCCTCAGCAATATCCTCAACTCGTCTGCTATTTTCTAGTCAACCCATGAAGTAAATTGGGTGAAGGGAGATCTTAGTTTTAACTTGCTCATCATATCTTCATACCAAACGAAGACTGTAAAAATCAGCCGAAGACAAAAATATCTGAAATTTTTTCAGCTGAAATTAAAGAAATACATGGTGCTAGATTAGAAATTCATCCAGGAGTCAGAAGGTAAAATGTATAAAAGTGAGATCAACTTTTAAATATCTGTTAAGAGCTCTTCTCTTCTTTTTAATCCTCTCCCAAAGGAATGTGCATGGATTTGGGTGTCTGAAAAAACTTATATGTATACACATATCTCAATTCTGTCACTCAATAATATTAATAATGTTATTAGTAACATTAATAACTAGTAATAAATTAAAAATTAAACTTTTATAAAATCACTTAAGGTATCAAATAAAGATGATAAAGACATATCTAATGGCTATTTTAATAGATAAATTGAGATTTTTATACATGGTATTTCTGTATACAGCCACTTCATAAGAATTGGTAATCTTTCTTTTGCACATTGGAATTAATTAGTTCTGGTTAAAATTTTGCCATTTCTTTTCCCGTGGTACCTAAATAAATGTAAATCAAACAGAATTCTTGTGCCTCATTTTTACATACCAGTGTGATTTACCATCGCTGCCAAGGGCACTTTCTTTGTGACAATCTGAATTATTGACCACACAGAAAAAGACTCTGAATAGTACCAGGGGCCAAATTCTGCCATCTGATATGCACTGAAGCTTAGCTGTGAAAAGCAAAACAAGTTAAACTTTCCACAGACTGACAGCAGCATTTGTACATGATTTATGATCTGCCAATATCCTATCATCCATATTAGGGTTTCTTTATAGCTATATAGCCCATGAATTTTTGATAGTAGTTACGAGAAGGGAATTTCTCCTTAGATTTTGTTCTAACGTCTATTTAATTACTCCCTACTTCTGTGTATGGTTAAAGTATCAAGTGGCTAATATTTTTTAAAAGAACTTGTGCATATGAATTTGAAACACAATTTTGTATTTTTAGTTTACACACATACACACTTGTGCGCACACACGCCCGCACACACAGGGTGACCATAAAGTCTTTAAATTATATGTGAACTTTATGGCCACCTATATAAACACACCTTAATTTTCCACTCCTCATTAACTTCTTCATTTGAAATAATAAAATTCATTCTTTTACTTCCTGACCTCAATATCATTTCCTTCCAGCTCTCTCATTCAGCTTCATTTCACAAATGGATTTTCCGGTTTCAAGACACAAATACCTCAGTATTTTCTCTCCATCAGTCAGCCCCATGGAGGCTCATTTTTCTTTTTCTTTAACCTTCATTCCATGACCCATTATTCTTGAATCATGGAACAGAAAGTTGACCCTGGGTTGAATCTCATAGTCTGCCTTTTACTAAGCCTCCATTTTTGCAGATCTGACACACTCTACATTAACAGTGGCCATCAGCCCTCTGGCCACACTAGTACCTAACACAGAGCATTGGCATTTTGAACTCCCATGCTCCTAAACACTGTCCTAAACATTATTTTAAACTCATATTTTGGAGAATTTCAAATATAAACAAACTCCTTTTCCCTTTTCCTCATATTCTTGGGCTATGATTGGGTTATAGCTTTCATATGAAAGCTATAAATTAGTTTCATAGTAGGGCTGATACTTTACTTAGATATTTTTTCTTCCATTCTTAAGATACTTTGCTAAGAAGAATATGTTCCAGCTCCATCCATGTAAACATGAAAGAGGTAAAGTCTCCATCTTTCTTTAAGGCTGTATAATATTCCATGGCGTATGTATACCACAATTTGTATCTTCTTTTCTAATGTGGGTCTGTTATTTATAAATCTTAATAATCCTTCCCAATACTTTATAAATAAGGAAATAATTACAAATATAGTTACCTTTTGGTATCTATGTGGGATTGGTTCTAGGACCTCAATGGACAGTTAAAGCCCAGCATGCTGAAGGCCCTGATATGAAATGGTATAGTATTTGCATATAACTTATGCACATTCCACATATACTTTAAATCATCTCACTTACAATACTTATAATTAATACAATACAGTACAGTACAAATATAAATACAATATAAGTGCTATATAAATAGTTATTTATACAATATTGATCAGAATATATAATGACAAGAAAAAGCCTATACATATTCAGTACGGATGCAACCATTGTAGGCCTACAATTACATTTTTGATCCATAGTTGTTTGAATTTGTACATGTGGAATCCTTTTTAATCTGAACTCTGCTTTGTTGTCTGGCCTTCTTTTATGAGGCAACTTTCCTGTACGCTGTTAAATTCAACCTTCACTAGTGAAAGGTCTTGTAGTTTTGCATCTCTTAACATGTAGGCCTTTACATGGTATTCTCTCTTCCTTTCCTCTGCTTTCTCTGAGATTAATTTTTTAGTGACTCCTAACTTTCCTTCCTTGTATAGTTTTAACTATGACTTCACGTATAAATCGCCTCTTCTCTGGGCTCTCAGGGCTATATTGAGAGTCCTTCTTGTGTATAATCAAGTGAGAGTGTTTTATCACTATTATGATGATTATAACCCTGAATTGAATTTTTTATCACTTTCTCTTTCAATTAGACAATACTTTGATAGGTGATTAAAGAAAAGTACTGTGTCTGATTCCTCATCCTCCCAATTTATAAGATAAAAAATTATAAGTGATAGACTATTTTTGAATTTTGGGTAGAAATAGAGATGTAGTAAAGCTTCTATCTTTTATTTTCTCCTCAGAAAGTATGTCATTAAGACTTTTAATTTCAATAGGTGTTTACCTTTAAAAGTTTGAAATGACTATACTTAAGTATAACAATTAACGTATTTCAGAGCAAGACTTTCTATCCTTCAACCTTTTGAATGTGAAGAGCTGTTAATCTTCCTTCAGCAGGATATTTTCACTGCATATGCATGCCTCTTAACACGTGTGCCATTTTGTTCTGAATGTTTGACAGAAAAATTATTCAACCGGTCCTTCAGCTGTCAAAGCACGAGGTTTGTGATGCTTCAACAAGCAGCACAAACTCTTCCAACTGCACTGCACCTGAGCAGGGGCAAACCTCCACTGGAAACTCCTACCTTCAATGTTTCAAAGCACACACAGGACGTTTAACACTTTTCAACATTAGGTCTCCTGTACTTCTGCAAAATCGGTCTCTGCTGATCACTCCTTACTTTTTACCTAGGGTGACAGTGATATGATTGATACTGTTTACTGACTTCTCAACAGGCTTCTAAATAGTATTGTCTTTGACATCTAGTTTATCTCTAGTGTCTTACTTGTCAATTATTTATCTTCCATGTTAATTATGTCTTTAATGGTGACCTTTTTCTGGAGAGTTCCATATGCTTGTACACTTATTAATATCATGAAAAGACTAATAGCAGAGAGCGATGAAAAATAATATAAAAACAAGGTTTTGGGTAGGGGGACTTGAAACAGTCTCACTTTGTCACCCCGGGCAGTATGTCATAGTGTCATAGCTTACAGTAGCCTCAAACTCTTGGGCTCAGGCGATCCTCTTGCCTTAACCTCCCAAGTAGCTGGGGCTATAGGCATCCGCCACCATGGTGGCTAGTTGTTTCATTTTCTGTCTTCCTTTCTTTCTTTCTTTCTTTCTTTTTTTTTTTGTAGTGCTGGGGTCTTGCTTTTGCTCAGGCTGGTCTCCAACTCCTAAGTCCAGTGATCCACCCCCATTGCCCTCTCAGAACACTAGGATTATAGGTGTGAGTCACTGTGCCCAGCCCAGAACCATTTAAACTACTCCTGAGAAGCATGCCCTATACATTTTTGCTATGTAAGAAAAAAGTTATTCATACACGGCAACTCTTGTATTATTTTATAGAAAAACATTTATGTTATGAGAAATTTATGTACCATTTAAGATATAGGACAGTATTACTTACTGTCTAATTTTCTGAAAATATTGTTCCTCCTCTATTAATTATCTTCATTTGTGATCCCTTAATTTTCCCCAAACCATGAAACTTGAAACATTCATCAAGGTCAGCTTTTCATGTCCTCATATTTATCAAATCCTATTAAATCTATTGCGTTTACTCGTTCAGACAATACATATTAAATCCTTATCACATGCCATAAACTTTGACATATGGTAAGATGACTGAATGTGCATAATCCCTGACATCCAGGTTCTTGTGGACTAGTTTCAGAACAGACATTAATCATAATCTCACAGAAAAGCTGCATTAACACCACAAGGATTTGAAGGAGAGATTGTTAGTGTTGTATAATAAAACCCTACTTAAGAAGTGATACATTGTGCTTAAACTGAAAGTTGGCTTGATTAAATAATTCTATAATATATACATATCTAAAAACCGCATTGTATTTTATAAAAACATAAAATTATTGTTATTATTTTAATTAATTAAAAAGTAGGTCTTGAGGTAATAAAGGGAGGTTTGAAATATTTCGGACAACAGGCACAACATGTCCCAAGGATCAGTGGTCAGAAGTGCCTGTTAGGTGAGGTACTAATGGAAGAAAGTGTGAATGGATGGAGTGAAAAGTTTCCAAAGTGTCTCTAAAAGTTTAGTAGCAACTTTTCTATTTCAAACCTTATAAGACATATTTAAAAATCTGGCCAATGATTTACTTTAGGCAGAAGTTGGAACATGAGAAATTAATGGGATTAGATTTTTGCTTTGAAAAAAGATAACTCAGCTATGTAAAGAAAAGCTTGGAAGAGAGCAAGGAATTGGAGGAAATTATTTGAGATGCTACTAAGAAAAGATGATCTCTCTAAGGAAATCATTGAAAATGGTACTAACAGTAATTTATTATTATCTATATTTTACTACTTAGGGAATAATTAAAAATTACCAAGTTTTATGGGAAAAAAGAATCAAAGTTTCTGGCCATATTGATTTGAACATGCCTTACAGAATAACAGTGTGTGATGTCACATTGTCAGACAGAAACTTGTGCAATTCTAGGCTAAAGACAGAATTCTGAGCTGACTAAAGAGAGATTATTAAACCCAAGATGTAGATGAAATTACTTAAATGTGAAAGGAAAAAGAGGCCTAAGTTTGGGATGTGATGGTTTTTAGCAAATAATGACTAAGGTAAGAATGATAAAATTTGAAAGCAAAACAAAGCAAATAGAGAGAAATAAAATCAGCTAAAATAAAATGTCATAAATGGCATAGAAAAATAATATTTCAAAAGAAACTGGCTAGCCAAGAAAGAATGAAGGCATGTGTCTAAAAAAAATAGTTGTATAGAAATGTTCATAACAATATTTTAGTCAAAAACTGGAAAGCACCCAAATGTCTAATGAATGCTTAAATATATTATAAAATATTACTCAGCAACAAAAAGTGACAAGCTAATGGTATATTTAACAGCATGTATAAAATATCAGAAGCATAGTACTAAGGTAAAAAAGACAGAGACAAAACACTGAAGAATTCCACCCATAAGCAATTTTATAAAAAGATAAATGATTTTGAAATAAAGCACATTAACTCTGGGCTCAGTGATAGGGAGGATGTAAGAGGGGAGAAAATAGACAGAAAATTATAAGGGAAGTTTTGGAGTTTGGGAAATACTTAATACTTTGAATATTGTAGCAATTAAATGCTGAATTTTATTCTAAGTAAATTATAATTCAGAAAAAACTGCCCAACTAAAGAGTTGTGAGGGGTCACAAAAATCAAATAGTTTTAGTGTTATAGTATAATTTAAACTAAAAAATATTTATTAGTTTAAAAACTGTGGACATAGTAGTTTATTAAAATGATTTTACTAGATATTAAGAAAAGAGTGATTATTTGTAATAACAAATAATTTATAATGACTGAAAAAAATTTTCCAAAATCTAAGTCGATTGATTACTTTTTATTTTTCTTTAGTCAATTCCCAACAGACGCATATAATTTTTTTGTGTGTGAGTAAAATACAATCTATTTAAAAGAATCAAACATTTAATTTGGGCTGACATGAACGACTTAAAAATTTTGGGTTTCAAAGAGCAGTCAAGTGTCATTATCATACAAATAATTTTCTTATGTTAAATCTAACTTAATATAATAAGGATATTTTCTGATTTAAATATTTTTTAAATTAAAATAGTACGTTATCTAAAGTAGAAAATAGAACTTTTAAGGGCATTTAAATAATTGTGATTGCATAACCATATTTGATAAGAGAGAACATAAATATTAGCTTACATATTTGATCATTTTACCAGGCACAATTTGTATACTACCCCCTAAATATGTATCTCAGAAGAGTAAATCACAGTTTATATTAAAAAATTAATCATAAAATATTTTATAAATATATAATTTATGAAATATAATATTATACTAGTTAGACCAAACAGGCTAATATAGTTTTTGTTTCTATTATTCAAAACTCTTGCCTTTGGATGTGGGCCTTTATTGCTATGATTTTTCCTCTGGGACTATGTTTGCTGTAAATCATAGATTTTGATAACCTGTGTTCTTATTTTAATTTATTACAAAGAATATTTGTATTTCTATCTTTATCACCTCATTGACCCAACCATCAGCAATAGGGTGTTTAGTTTCTATGACTTTGTGTAGGGATGAATGTTTCTGTTGAAATTGATTTCTGATTTTATTCCACTGTAGTCTGAGAAGACACACAGTATAATTTCTATTTTTTTAAATATGTTGAGACATATCTTTAGCTAGGATGTGATTAATCATAGAGAATGTTCCATAGCTGATAAAATTATATTCAGTAGTTTTTTAAATAAAATGTTCTTTAATGTCAATTAGGCCCCCCCTTTTTTTCTAGAGTTCTGTTTAAGTCCATTGTTTCTTTGCCTTTTTTTTTTTCCGTTTGGAGGATTTAGCCTGTTCTGTCAGTGGGAAGTTGATGTCTCTGGTGATTATGGTGCTGCTGCTTATGATTTTATTTAGATCAAATAGAATTTGCTTTGTAAATCTGGATGCTCTTGTGTTAGGTGCATAAACGCTGGTAAATCTTCTTGTTGCATTTTTCCTTCACCGTTATATAGTGACCATCTTTGTCTTTCTTTCCTTTGTTGATCTGAAACCTACGTCATTTGATATGAGAATGGCTATACCAACTTTCACTTGGTTCCCATTTGCAGGGACTGCTGTTTCCTTATGGGTTTGATGTGTTTCCTGAAGACAGCAGATACCTGGTTGCTATTTTTTTAATCAAGTCAACCAGCCTGTCTTTTCAGAAAGGGATACAAGCCATTCACATTTATTGAAAGTATTAATATGCGTGGTGGTTTTCTGTTCACCATATTGGGTAGAAACTTATTACCTTGTTTTACCTCTTGAGCCATTTTCGTATCTGGTCTCTGAACTGTAGCTTTTGGGTGGCTCTACAAGGGTGGGTATCTATTGTGCTGATCATTGCATAGGATATCCATAAAGTGGACTCTATGTATAATGCAGGTCTGAGTATTTCCTGCAGAGCATATCTGGTTTTGGCAAATTCTTCACATTCAAAAGACAGAAATATCAAAAGATCAATAATCTAATGAATTTTCTCAAGCAACTATAAAAAGAAGAACAATCTTAAACTCAATAGAAGAAAAAGAAATAACCAAGATCAGAGCAGAAGTAAGTGAAATTGAGAGCAAAAGAAATATATAGAAGATTAATGAAGCAAAAAATTGTTTCTTTGAAAAGATAAATAAAATTGACAAGCCTTTTACTAGATTAACCAGAAAGAAAAAAGACCCTAATAAGCTCAATTAAAAATCAAAAAGTAGAAGTCACAATTGAGATCATAGAAATACAAAACCTCACCTCAGAACACTATAAAAATATGCTTATGGACTTGAAAACATGAAGGAAATGAATAAATTCTTGAAAACACACAACTCTCCACTCAATCAGGAACACTGATTGAGTGTACAACTCCTGAACATTTCATATCAAATGCAAAAATTAAAGGAGCAACAAAAAATCCTTCAACCAAAAAAAAAAAAAAAAAAGACTCAGACCAGATGATTTCATACTCAAACTTTACCAAACCTACAAAGAAAAAATTGTACCTATATTACAAAAATTATTCCATAACATTGAGAAGGAAGAAATTCTTCCCAGTTTGTTCTAAGAAGCTTGTATCACCTTGATATCAAAGCCAGAGAAGGAATATAACTAAAAAAATATATCCCAATATCTCTTATGAATATAGAGATGCAAAAATTCTTAATAAAATCCTAGCAAACCAAATCCATCTGCACATCAAAAAACAAAATTAAATTACCATGACCAAGTGAGCTTCCACCTAGATTTACAAGGATGGTTCAACATATGCAAGTCTATAAATATCATTCACTACATAAATAGACAGACACAGAAATATCATTTGACGAAACTCAGCACCTTTTAAAGATAAGAATACTTAACAAAATTGTTACAGATGGGACACACTCAAAATTATAAAGACCATATATGTCAAATCCACAGCCAAGGTCATGCTGAATGGGGAATAATTGAAAGCATTCCCATTTAGAATTAGAACCAGACAAGGCTGCCAGCATTCACTACTTATATTCAACATAGTGCTGGAAGTCCCAGCCAGGCCAATCAGGCAAAAGAAGGAAATTAAGAGTGTCCAAATGCAGAAAGTATAGGTCAAACTATGGCTCTTTACTGATAATATGATCTTATAAATAGAAAACCCAAAGAATCCACCAAGAGACTTCTGGAATTGATACATAAATTCAGTAAATCTCAGGCTACAAAATCAACATACATAAATTACCAGTTTTCATTTATGAAAATAAGAGTCAAGATAAGAATCAAACCAAAGATATAATACTTTTCACAGTAGAAGCAAAAAAATTCACTTAGGAATATACATAACACAGTGGGTGAAATGACCCTTTTGGGAGAACTATGAAACACAGAGAAAAGAAATTGCACAGGATATAAACACATGGAAAAATACACATGTATATCATGTTCATGAATCAACAGAATCAACATTGCTGAAACAGCTATACTACTCAAACTGATTTACAGATTTAATTCAGTCCTATTAAAAAGCCAACACCATTTTGGCAGATTTAGAAAAAAATAGTTCCACACTCTATATTCAACCTCTCTGATCATCAGGGAAATTCAAACCAGAAAAGATTCAATTAGCCAATGCAATTACCTTATGTAATAAGGACAAAATGGAAAGCATCACTTTACCAGACTTCAAGCTATACCACAAGGGTATAGTAACCAAAACAGCACGGTATTGGCAAAAAACAGATACATAGTCCTAAGGATCAGAACAGAGCACCTGGAGTGGAAACATTCTCATATCCCCATCTGATTTTTGACAAAGCAGATAAAAACAAACACTGGAAGAAAGAATTCCTGTGACGCAAAGACTGGATAGCCACATGTGAAAGACTGAAACAGAATCTGCACTCCCACCACTCACAAAAACTAACTCACAATAGATAAAGGACTTAAACCTAAGGCATGAAACTATAAGAATTCTGGAAGAAAATGTTGGAAAAACTCTTGTATGTAACAGCCTAAGGAAAGAATTATGAAGAAGACTCCAAAAGCAATCATAGCAACCACAAAAACAAATGGGACCTAATCAAATCCAAAAGTTTCTTCACAGCCAAGGACACAATCAAAATAGTAAATAGATAACTTCCAGAGTGAGAGAAAAATATTTGCATGCTATATACCCAATGAAGAGTTGATAACAAGAATCTATCTAGAACTCAAGAAAATTAGCAAGTAAAAATCAAACCACCCCATTAAAAAGTGGGCAAAAGGCATGACCAGAAATGATTCAACTAAATATAGTCTAATGTCTGGGTACGGTGGCTCACACTTGTAGTCCTAGCACTCTGGGAGGCCAAGGAGGGTGAATTGCCTGAGCTCACAGGTTTGAGGCCAGCCTAAGCCAGAAGGAGACCTCATCTCTAAAAATAGCTAGGTGTTGTGGCAAGTGCCTGCAACCCCAGGTACTCCAGAGGCTGAAGCAAGAGAATTGCTGGAGCCCAAGAGTTTGAGGTTGCTGTGAGCTACTGGTGCCATAGCACTCTATGGAGGGCGACAAAGCGAGACTCTGCCTCTAAATAAATAAATAAAGTCTAATGGCCAAAAAACACCTGAAAAATTGTTCAACCTCTCTGATCATCAGGGAAATGCAAATAATACCACAATGAGATATCACCTAACACCAATGAGAATAGCTTATATCACAAAGTTCCAAAACAACAAGTGCTGACATAGCTGCAGAGAGAAAGAAACTTGCATACGCTGTTGGTGGGACAGCCGGCTAGTAAACCTCTATGGAAGGTAGTAGGGAGATAACCTCAAAGCACTAAAAGCAGACCTCTTATTTGATTCTGCAATCCCACTAGGTACTTACCCAATGGGAAAAAAAAAGATATTTTATCAAAAAGACACATGCAGCTGAATATTTATACCAGCACAATTCACAATTGCAAAGATGTAGAAACAACCCAAGTGCTCATCAATACATAAGCGGATTAATACAGTGGGATACCATGAAGCACTACTCAGCCATAAATAAATGGTGGTCTAGTATCTTTGGAACAACCTGGATGGAGCTGAAGACCATTCTAAGTTAAGTATAGCAAAAATGAAAAAAAAAAACAACAAATACTACATGACTCAATACTAAATTGAAACTAGCCAAATACTACATGTACTCAATACTAAATTGAAAGTAAATGTGCACATATGGAAGTATAAGCCAATGGAAATCAAGTAGGTGGGAAGAGGTAGGGAGGGTATGGACAGATACAACACACACATTCTGGGTGAAGGGAACACTTGTAACTTTGACTTGAAATGTCTTAAAGCAAATTATGTAACCAAAATATATGTACTACTTTGATATTCTGATATTTTTTAAAAAATTAAAAAATTTTTCTTATTTTGATACAGTAAATGAAGCAATTAATATTAAGTACATTGCTTCTGATGAAATGGCCTCAGTGGAGAGAACCCAGTGAAATTCTAGCCTATTCTGATGGGCAAAGACGGGGGATAGATGTATGCATAAAATAAAGAATGGGGTAATCAGTGTGTACACTTGAACTTCTTTCAAGCCTACAGTGATGAGAAACTCTATTTCCCAATACTTTTTCCAAAATATGAAACAATTCACATAAAAGTGGTTATTGGACAATAGCTAGGCACCGGGATTAGGAGTTTTTTGTTTTGCTTTGCTTTGTTTTTAATGAAAGCCTTTGGCCTTTTTGCTTTGCTTTTATTATGCTTAGTTCTGTTCTGAAGTTGTCAGCCAGATCCACACTGAATCCACATTTCCATTGATATGAAAATGGCTACTACTCACTAATTTAAGATTATAGGTGGGAAATTAGAGCTTTAGCAATTGGCTAGATACACTCTCACTATCATTTCTGTGTGTGGGCATGAGTGTGTATTTCTACTGTCTGACACTGGTTAGAAATTGCAAATAGCCCAAGGCAATTTTGCAAGGCTTGATTATAAATTAAGTTATAGGCAACAACACTTATGATGACTAATCTTACCAATATCATAGATATAATTTTATGTAGATCTTCAATATGTCTACTCTTGCAAATTAACTCACAGTAGACCAAACACCTCAAATAGTTTTGCCCACAAATACATTTTAAATCCACAAGAGGCTTTAATTTTTAAATATATTTTGTACATTGAAGTATCCACTTAATATTCCAGATGATTTCTGAGCATTTGATATAATACACTTGAAAGTGAATCATTTCTCTCTAAATATAAATATAGGTATATATAATTTATTTACATAAAATGCAAGTTCCTTCTAAATATATACAATTTATAAATTATTTTCATATTGTAGTAGTATACTAATGAAGAAACGAGGCTGTGTAAAATCATGATACACAAGGTGGCTATAAGATTGTATGCAGACTGCACAGACAGGGCACCTTCTTATATCATTTTGCATGATTGGTATGGAATATATTTTTCTAACCATTCCATAACTGAACTCTCATTAAATTGATTTCATGATTTAAGAATTTTGTGAAAAAGTGCCAGTTGCTCAATAACCAAGCTTATAGGCAAAGCCCATTATGCAGAAAACTAACCTGGTTAAAATACCAGAGCCTTGGGCTAGAAAACAAGACACTGAAACTTTCACCACCCATATCCCTGACACTGGGAAACTGGAAGAATTGTTGTGATCCATCAATGAAATAAGGTTTACAGGATCCAGCTTTTCCTTGTGTCATTAGATCTAGATTCATCACCCAGAGCCAATCACCTGATTAGTGGAACCTATAACTGATGTTTAGGCTGTAGGTTCTGGGGAAACTGCCAAAGACAAAATGTGGAGATTTAAGCTTCTGCTTAAGGAGACTGCCTTATAAGATGGGGAAATTCCTCATGTAAGATGGGAAAGAGTTTCAGATTTTGGTGTCCCAAGTGAGAAAAAGAAACATACTATGGATATTATCAGTGATTTTTGAGAAGCAAAGACTGCAATCTATTCCCCATATGCACTGACAATTGCTTCTATTTGCTTAAAGTTCTCCTGGTACAATATATGAAGATTAATTAATGCCCATGGTTTTTAGCCCAGTTGACACTCTTCAATTATGAAGCAGCAGTTCATAACTTATGACTACATTACTTAAAAATTGTGACGCTCTAAATCTTACTGGTGTGGCAGATAGAGGTTCATTACCATGTTAGAATATCAGTATGCTCAGTCAAGAGCAAAAATTAAGCAGGAATTTCAAGTAGATATTTCCATGAAACTTTCAGGTTCCTATCTAAGAAACAGTAAGAAAATACATGGGACTTGTCAAGACTTTTGGACAATGTTCTAGGCTCCACTGTCAAATACTGCTAGACCCCAGAGAGACCATTTGAAGAATTATTTTTATAAATACACTTGGACGTAGGCCAACATCTGGGTTCTGGCTGTTCCATTTTAATATATAACTCTCCAGATCTCTGTCTCTTCTAAGTCACAGTGGAGATAATAATATCAAATTTAAAAGGTTATGCACTGAGAATGTGATGATGAGGAAGAGGATGGTAATGGTGGTAGAGAAAGGAGTTTTTTAAAATTTTTTATTAAATCATAAACTCATAGACCATGTATACATTAATGCATGTATGGGGTACAATGTGCTGATTTCATATAGAATTAGGAGCGTTTACATCACATTGGTTAGTATATAGCTCATCTCGTTTACTTAATTATTGTGTTAAGACATTTATACTCTATACTTAATAGATCCAACATGTACCCTTGCATTATACACCATAGGTGTGATCCCACCATTTCCCCTCCCTTGATCTTACCTCCCCCCTCCTCTCCCAACCCCTTGCCTCCCTCCTTCATCCTGGTCCATAGTTCTGATCTATTCTTCATATGAAAGTGTGAGTGATTATAAATTGGTTTCATAATAGTACTGAGTACATTGGATACTTTTTCTTCCATTCTTGAGATACTTTACTAAACAGGATTGTGTTCCAATTCCATCCATGTAAATATAAAAGAGGTAAAGTCTCCATCTTTTTTTAAGACTGCATTCACCCTGATTCCCAAACCAGGAAAAGACCCAACAAGAAAAGAAAATTATAGACCAATATCTTTAATGAACATAGATGCAAAAATATTCAATAAAATCCTACCAAACAGAATCCAGCAACATATCAAACAAATTATATACCATGACCAAGTGGGTTTTATCCCAGGGTCTCAAAGTTGGTTCAATTATGTAAATCTATAAATGTAATACATCACATAAACAAATTAAAAAACAAAGGTATATGATTTTTTCAATAGATGCAGAAAAAGCTTTTGAAAATATTCAGCATTCTCTCATGATCAGAACATTTAAGAAAATATGTATAGAAGGAACTTTTCTTAAACTGATAGAGGCCATCTACAGCAAACCCACAGCCAGTATCATATTGAATAGAGTAAAATTGAAAACATTTCCACTCAGATCAGGAACCAAAGTTATCCATTGTCTCCACTGCTTTTTAACATTGTAATGGAAGTCTTAGCCATTGCAATCAGGCAAGAGAAGGCAATCATGGGTATACAAATAGGGTTAGAGAAGAGCAATCTTTCACTCTTTGCAGATGATACAATTTTATACCTGGAAAATACCCAAGGACTCGACTACAAAACTCTTAGAAGTGATCAAGGAATACAGTAGCATCTCAGGATACAAAATCAATACTCACAATTCAATAGCTTTGATATATACCAATATTAGTCAAGCCAAAAAAACAGTCAAGGACTATTACCTTTACAGTTGTGCCAAAGAAGATGAAATATTTGGGAATTTACCTAACAAAGGATGTGAGAAAGGAGTTTGTGAAAAATTGTCCAAAAATTTACATAAACATAGTGCTGTATGCATACTTTTCCTTAATCTCCTTTTCCTCCCAGCATCTCAGTTAGATTGAATTATCTTGATTGACTTTCAATTGCAGGTAATCTCATCTGCCTCTCATTCAATCCACATACACTAGGCCCCTGAGCGTTGGGAATACAGGCATGAGATATTATAGACACAGATGCCTTCATAATTCCCTCTTTCCCTTCCAGGGAGACTCTCTCCCTTGTGATGTACAGGGAAGAGTGAGAAAAAACAGGGTCATGTGACTAAATAATCTTGAATATGGACCTTTCTTTGTTGGGCATCTCTGTGTCATGGACAACAATTTCTGACCACTGATGCGTTTTTAGGAGTTCATCCACCAGGAGGCTCCATGTGGCTTTGCAGGCTGTTTCCTACATAAACTACAGCCAGACAAGGGTGGTGAAAGGAGATTGGTATACAGCCCGTGCTCTGCTCAATAAGATGTGTGTCCTGGCACTGGACTATACTTGTTCAGAGGGAGTGCTTTTATTATTTTTTTTTTCCTCTCTGATTTTTTCAGAATCCTCTGTGGACTGCCAGTATTTCCTGACATGTGTCTATTTTTTGAAGTCTCAGCAGAGCCTCCCCACTGATCAAGAAATCCTACTCTATCTCTCCCTAATCTTACTCAGCTGCTCACCTTGGAAGTACCCATTGCAGCTTTTGAGTGCTGATACCTTCTCACTTATTCTTTTAGATTGGGGTACACAAGAAGAGAGCCTAACTCTGTTAACTCTGCCATTTGTGCACTTGACCTACAAGAAATTTGCATGCCCAGTCAGGGCAAACAGCCTAGTGCAAAGGAAGCATCTTTGGACCTCTTTCTTCCATTTTCTCTCACAAATTTTTACCAAACCAACTAAGATTCTAGAACTCACAGAATCTGAGATTCTAGAACTCACAGAATCTGAGACTCCCTTTCTGTAGAAACTTATCATTTCTACAACATTTCTTAACTCTTCTCTGTTCACTGGATCCAGGGGAAAAAAGCAGAGAAGAACATTCACATTTCCTTAATAAAACAAAAGGAAGTGATCTCTCACCTCACAGACTGCAATTCATCCCACACCCAAAGGCACTCACGAACCTCTTTCTACTTCTCCTGCAGTCTTTTGCTTGTGGAACTAAGAATGAAGGCTGGAATCAATGATTACATTAATGGACTTTCTACTGCTGAATCTTCCTCCTGTCTCTAAGAAGTTTGAGAGAGTCCATACCCTGTGGCTAACAATTTCTTCACTCTTAGTTTTGAGTCTTAGATTTCAATGTAGAGACAAAAAGTTCCAAAACAAAGTAAAATCTCTGTTGTATGGATAAGTTTATAGTAACTGAGTCTGAATGTCTTTAGTTTATAGAGTACAGTTAATATACTGGTTTATGATGTTAATGATGGGAGTTTCTACGTCTAATATCTAGATTAAAATTATAGATTGCAAAAACAGGCTAATGTATAATATTATATCTGTGTCTAAAGGGAAACCTTGAATCACCTAATTTTACTAAAGTTACTCTAGAAATTACTTAGTGAGATATCCATTCCCAAACGCCTGAATATAGGGATCCTTAGAAAGTTTAAGAGAAGAAGCTTACACCTAGGTTTTAGAGTGTGTTATCTCAGTTGAATTTTGAGCCCAGGTTGGAGTCAGAAAAATATGTGTGTTTGTGTGTGTGTGTGTGTGTGTTGAACTGCTTTTTCTCTGCCTGGTTATCTGATTCCTGAACACTAATTTTATTCCTTTCATATGTTTTTTATGCATGAAAAAGTGTTCATAATACCAATAAAATAGGGAAGACTTATCAAACTCAAAAGAAACAGATTTACATAGTCACTCATTAGAGGTGCATGGTCTATGAGTGTATGAAATATTATAATTTGTGTCACATATCATATTTAATCATTCATATATATATTCTTTCATTTAATGTCATTTAATCTTTTATACAATCCCATGAGGTAGTTCTCTAGCCTCTATACTATTGTCATATTAACCCACACTTTCCCTCTTATACCATGTATTATACACACATACCTACTTACTCATTGTTCTTCAATACAATATAGACATGGTGCATCACTACACAGCATTTATGCCCGATACGACCATATATGTCTGGGTATGGCTTCTAGCATTTACAGTCTGATGTATTTAATATGTAAGCTACTCCAAATACCCACTTGCCATTTGATAAATTGCTCTTATATAGGAAATATTGCTCCCTAAAAACTACTTCCAGTGCCTTTCTGTCTGTAACCAAACTTTTGATAGTCTAACGCTTTATCTCTGCTACACTTAGAGCACCCCTTATGCTGTATATTTTATTCAAATGATAGTAAGTCTTCACTTAACATATTCAATAGGTTCTTGGAAACTGGGACTTTAAGCAAAACAATAAGTAGACGGTTCACTAATAACATTTAGCGTAACATGGTTTTGTTAAAACTATGTTGAGAAAAAGTTAGTTTTGCTACACACTGTTTCACTTAATGTCACAGTTTCCAGGAACCTATGACAACATCTGAGGACTTACTGTATTTCGTAGATTTATATATGAATATCCAAATTTACTGAAAATCTCTTTAGAGCAAACATGCTAAAAGGTTCGTATTACAATATCACATATTAGTATGGGGAGAAAATTTGACTATGGGCCAGAAGGTCTTTGATCTGGTTGGCAGGTCAATTATTAGTTATTATGTTTGTTAATATATTATTAATTTCTGCTAGGAATTGGTCCTGGAGTCTATAATCTTGCTTGATCTGCTAATGCTATTGTATCGCTTATCTGACATTGAAATTTCTGGGTTGCTTTTAATCTTTCTGTGTCACGTTTAATTTACCTATAATATGAGAATAATGATATCTTGAAAACAAATCATGAATATTAAAATGTAAATATTGAATATAAGCTATCTAACATGGTGATATTTCCATAAAATGTACTCAAGGGATATGTCTCTTTGTCTCTCTTTTTGTTAATCTCCTGCAATATCTAAGTACATTAAGAACAGCCTATTTGGGCTCGGCGCCTGTGGTTCAAATGGCTAAGG
>NW_003852432.1:3323573-3325561 GCF_000181295.1 Otolemur garnettii
AAAAAAAAAAAGAACAGCCTATTTGTCTGGGCATGGTGGCTCATGCCTATAATCCTAGCACTTTGGGAGCGGAGGCAGTTGGATCACCTGAGCTCAGGAGTTCAAGACAAGCCAGAGCAAGATGGAGAACCTGTCTCTAAAAAACACCCAGGGATTGTGGTGAGTGCCCAGCTACTTGGGAGGTTGAGACAAAAGAATCACTTGAGCCAAAGAGTTTGAGGTTGCTGTGAGCTATGAGGCCATGGAACTCAATCCAGGGCAACAGAGTGAGATGATTCTTCTTCTTCTTCTTTTTTGTAGAAACAGAGTCTTACTTTATTGCCCTCGGCAAAGTGCCATGATGTCACACAGCTCACAGCAACCTTCAACTCCTGGGCTTAGGCAATTCTCTTGCCTCAGCCTCCCGAGTAGCTGGGACTACAGGTAACCACCACAACACCTGGCTATTTTTTTTGTTGTTGCAGTTTGGCTAGGGCCTGGTTTGAACCTGCCACCCTTGGTATATGGGGCTAGAACCCTGTCCACTGAGCCACAGCACCACCCATTAGATACTTCCAAAAAAAAAAAAAAAAGAAAGGAACATATTTTATTCTTAAATTAATCAACACTCTCATTTCTTATTGAGATAGTATCAAGAAATATTAAAATATTAAAAGTTTTTGTATATATGTATATATGTGCATATATATATGCATCACTTTTGATGATAATAAAATAAACATGATTATCTGTGTTTTAAAAACATGCTTTATTTACTTTACGATTCCAGAAGAAAGCAGTATCCATAAGTTGAAAATTAAAAGAACAAAGAGCCTAATCCTTTGACTGTGGATGCTACAGATTGATAGTGCCTGCACAATCAATTAATTTTCTGGCCAATCTTCAGGATATCAACCATGACATATAATTAACTAAGCAGAATTAGAAACTACTGTCTTGAAGAATCATAAATGACCCAAGGATAACAGAAAATATAATACTCAACAGAAGAAATATGCTACTTAATCACATCCTAATGTCACTGACTTTAAAGACTGCTGTCATCAACAGGGAGGGCAATCAAATTAGTTTTCATCTCCATTTTAAGGGGAATGTGATTACAGGTGCAGCTAGAGAAATGATGAAAGAAGAAGTTGATGAACGTGAATTAAAAATTCTTCTTATGTCTGTATCGACAAAATCTCCTCAATGTCTGAACTGTTTTTTTTTTTTTTTTCTCCAGCCCATCTAGAAGTACCTGGGGCCAATAGTTTTGCTAGACAGTCCCAACCATACTATCACACCTTGCCTGTCTAACATGTGACCCTTCTCCCCATAGACCCAGCTAACAGAATGGAGAATGAGCTCTAAAAAAAAAATAAACAGAAGAAGAAAGGATCCAGCAAGGGAGAACGAGAAAGGTGAAAAGAGAGACATGTCTGCACCCTGTGGCACTATTTTATAATAGAACACAAAAACCATTTATAGTGCAGGTATCCTTAGGAACTTCACACTGAAATCAATATGCCAGCTGTGAAATACTGCTTTGCTGTA
Source organism: Otolemur garnettii (assembly GCF_000181295.1). Taxonomy (NCBI): domain Eukaryota; kingdom Metazoa; phylum Chordata; class Mammalia; order Primates; family Galagidae; genus Otolemur; species Otolemur garnettii. The sequence continues at coordinate 3,325,107 of NW_003852432.1, forward strand.
GGCCATTTTTTTAAGAAAAAAAAAAATCTTAACAGATTCAACAAAAAATAGAAAGCATGTGAGTGAATTTATCCCCAGGGATTGAATGATTCTTAGGAATTGAATACAGTGAGAAAATCCCTGGCTGCCCCTGGTGCCATGCATAAAAGGAAACAGTGCAGAGAGAGGTGGACCTGCTCCTCCAGCACAGGCTGAACTCATCAGAAGTAAGAAAACGTGCTCAGGCTCACCTTGGACTGAGTCCTCTCCAGCCCTTCCAACCTGCAACACACACAATTCTCTTAAATGAATCCTTAGATTTTAAAATGTTTACCTAATTCTGAAATTACCAGGAAGTTTTACTGTCTTGTTTAAATGAAGATTACTTGGGCTGATGTCCTCTGTAAGGTTGACTGTGTGTGGATATGTTTTCTCCGCTTAGGGTTTATTAGGGATGCTGCTGCCATTTAGAGCTA
>NW_003852432.1:3326212-3328447 GCF_000181295.1 Otolemur garnettii
CAGAATAAAAGTTGTTGATACTTTCATGAATGAATTACTCATGTGATAGGTTTTATTCCCACTCTATCTCTCTCATCCTTTCCTCTCTCCCTCACTCCCCTCCTCATTCTTTATTCCTTTCTTTCTTTAAAATGTATCTATTTATTTATTTTTATAAACTTTATTCCTACAAGCACAACAAACTCCAAGATTTTCTCACTAGGTACCAAAGGATTTGTTATTTATTTATTTATTCAGTTATTTATTTAATGACAGGTGGGAATCAGATATTTAAACAGGAATAATAACAAGGGTCACCACTGCCTCAGGCACAAAGGAACAATTGACTTCTTCACAGATTTCTTAATTCCACCTGTGGCCAGGGAGCCTTTCCCTACCACTTTTGTTTTCAGCCTTTCCAGATTCTTTTTTTTAAAATTTCAGATTAATATGAGGGTACAAATGATTAGGTTACCTTGTTTTCATTTCTTAGTAAAGTTCAGTCTGCAGTTGGGCCCCTCTGCCAGGGGGTGGCTGTATACCCTAACGTTATATGAGAGCTCACCAATCCCCTCCCCTCCCCTTTATCCCTTTCCTCCTCCCCTCTCCTCCTCATTTGAATTCATTTGAGTTTTTCTCCTATGTGGACATATCTACTGGCTTCATATTAGCATAGACTACATCGGATAGTTGCTTTTCCATTCTTGTGATACTTTACTAAGAAGGTTTCAAATCCATCCAGGTAAATACAAAAGATGTAAAGTCTCCATCATTTTATGGCTGAATAGTATTCCATGGCATACATATACCGCAGTTTGTTAATCCAGTCATGGGTTGATGGCACTTGGCTTGATTCCACATTGTGGCGGTTATGAACTGAGCTACAGCGAATATTCTAGTTTCCTCTGATCCTCTCTTTTTCTTCTGGAAGGCCTTGTCCTCTGTGCCTGTCTCTTTGGTCTGCTTTCTAGACTCTTTCAAAGGCTTCTTTTTGCCCCATTCCCCCCACACATGACACTTCTTGCCCCTTCCTCCTTTCAGAACAGCTCTCTTTTATTTATTGGCATGAAGTCTCTATGTCACAAACTTTACAGGATTTATTTCTAAAAAGGATAATTATTACACTCAATTAGAGATAGGTTTTAATTTTTAGCCCATGTGCAATATTACAAGTTAATCTTTTGGCTTTTCTGATAAATAATAAAGCAAAAACAAGAAACCAAAAAAATAAAAATGTGATTGCTTTTTTTTTTTTAAATACATACCCCTAGTTTGCAACAGAATTCATTCCCTAAGATTTCTACACCTGTAGCTTTGTCTACTTATATCACGTACCTAGTGCTAAAGTACTCCCATGGATTAAAGTCATTTTTGTACTACCATAAAAGAAAAATGCTCAGGTCTGACTGGATGAAGGAGGAACAGGGCAGGATGGTAGCACAGTCTCATTTTCTGTTTTCGGACACATCACAATTTGTTCTTGTCTAGACAAGGAATCTCCGTCTTCTGAGCAAGAATTCCAGTTCAAGTGGTGTGCAGTGGATTTAGGAGAACAGCTGCCAATGCCTTTTAACCTGAAGTCTCATTCTGAGACTACCCATAGCTTAGGGAGACAGGTTAATCTTTGCCAACAGAATCACAAGTCCTGATTGTCTTCTGGAGGCACAAGATACAGCCAATACCTACTTGATGCTACCATGATTCTCAGTCTACTGTCCCACAAAAACACTGCTGTGAGTGGGGTCATCAGAAAGTTAGCAGAAATTAATTTCCCCACATGTCTCAAGATTTGTTCCTAATGTCACCCTAAACCTTTGGTTTCAATATTTGAATTTTCAAATATTACAGAAAAATGTTTAAATGTGGGCAAAATTATCGTACTCAAATTCTAACTACAGGGAAGCCGCCTTTTCATGAAACCTTCAGAATAAAGAAGAAGAATGACAATGAGAGAGACTGAGACTCTCTGTGACTTGCTCTGGGGCAGTCCCCAACTTTCTGAAACTATGCCTAGTGATGGCAGGTGGTCTGATAAAGAGGGTGTCCATTTACAGTTATACAGTTAGGATTAAAGATGTGAATTGCCCATCTTACATTTTGTACATTAACTTTGAGAATCATAAATTCAGGTTATGAACCTTCAACATTGTTTCTGAAATCACAAACATCTGGCTAAAGAGAAAATTATCTTCTAATTTCTTTACTTTCAAAATAAATGGGCACTGAACTATTTACACTCTGATTATTGCCTCTGAT
>NW_003852432.1:3328962-3330458 GCF_000181295.1 Otolemur garnettii
ATTAAAACTATCCAAGCATGTCTTAAGAGTCTTTTAGGGCTCTCTCAACCTTGAACATGTGTGTTCAGTCCTTTCAGGATTTTTTCCTTTTTCTCTGCCAGTACCTAACTTAAAGTAATGAATGATTCTTACAAGACATATTCATAAAAGAACGGGGAGAATCAAGACTTGCATTGCAGAATACAATGCTCCTTTCTTTTTACGGAGGAAGGATGTCCTATCTAATACTGGTAATAAAAGAAAGGGCTTCCTCTGCAAAGAGATTACAATTTCCAATGAAGCCACATTGCTTCATGTTATAACTCAACCTCTTGCTTACATTTCTGCCTTTTAAAGGGGATCACAATCGATCTTAATTTCCTAACTGTCTCTCCAAATGTGTTTTCCTTTTCAAGTCTTCCCAGGTTTGGGGCTTTTGATTTGGCTTTTCTCTTTTCTCAGTTTTATTTCTCTCATCAACTAACTCAGTGACTTCCATGCAAAGTCTTTTTATCTCAACCTTGGTCATTCCTTCACCTGGATCCCTCACAAGAAATGCTTCTTTTTACTACTCTATTGGATACATTCATGCTTATATGGAATTAGCCTTCTCGGTCCTAGCATCCATTTACTTAAAGAATGCTTCAATTTGTGTGGTTACAAGTAGTATGCGTAATTAAAATACAAGAGGGCATCAACAATAAGATAAGGTTTGTGTTTAGAGTGATCTTGACCACAACATTGAAGATAAATGAGAGGTCAATTTACAAAAACAACACTCAATGATATGTAGCAGCATATTATAATATTAATTTATAAAGCATGGACCTAGCGGCTAGACAGACCTGCACCACGTGGTTACCTGCCAATCTGGAGATGTTCCTTAATTCCTCCAGTCTTCATTTTTCTCCTACTGGTAAATAATCATACTGGCACCTGTCTTCAAAGGCTGTTAGTAAATTGTCCATGCCAAGTGTCTGACACAAAATAGTGTTTAAGTAGATTAGTAGTCTCGGTGTAAAGCATGTTACAATAATACATTTTAGAGTTATGATGCCTAAAATGTTTGCTGATATAATCAAATAGATTAAATTCAGAGACCTAGTCAGGTTATTTTGATTTTTAAAAAATCCTGGGACATATATCTTAGGAAATGACCAATAATGATGATACAGAAGATATAAAGGGCTAACATTCATAAAATTAAATTAGATGAATCTCTGGGACTGTTGGTCTTTATTAAAGAAATATATTAAGAAGTTAATGGATTGCAAAGCATGGCCATAATATTTTTTTCAGTAGCTTCCATCAAGAAGGGCAGTAAATTAGTTCAGTTCTTGATTCATGAACATCCCAACACTTGCTTTGAACAATAGATTGCACCAAAAATAGCCTTGAGTAAATTCTAAAGCTTCAACCTCAAGAGGCACTAATGCTTCAACCTTCTGGCAGTGATGACTTGATACTACCATTTATGGAAGTCACTGTGACCACCTAGAAGGTGAGAGGAACTGAGG
>NW_003852432.1:3330854-3332195 GCF_000181295.1 Otolemur garnettii
AAATATATTACCATAGGCCTATAAAGATAAAAGAAATGCTTTCATATCTAAACAGCTGTGTTTTTATGATTTCTCTTATTAGAAATCATTCTGTGTGTTACAGCACCACCAGAACTGCAATCCTTATTGGTCTTGACAGCTAAATGCCAATATGTCCCTTTGGGATCTATTAGAATCCCACTTTTAAATTGTAAAGTACTTATAAACAGATTTTTGTTTAATGGTAATTTCTTTTTTTGTTGTTTCTTTGCCATGTGTCAGTTTCTCTGAATTTTGCTTAAAGTGATACTTTATACATTTTATGATTGTTTTGGTCTTTATATAGAAGAGGTAAATAAAGATGAAGATAAATTGAGAAAGAGAGAGGGAGAAACAAGACATGAACGCACTGAATGCTAGCTTTTCCTGGAATGTGATTACGAAAAAAAAGGTGACTCTCAAAAGAGGAGTGTACAGTCAGAACAGAACAAGTTCGCTGCTTCCTCTTAGCTGTTCTACCTCCATAATCCTCAACACCTTTATCCTTATAGTCACAAGAAGTTAAGGGAGAATGCACCCAGTCCAGTTTAAAGTATTCATTTTGATGATGGCATTTAATACATAAAGATACATTCAAAGTATCTCTTACTATATAACAAGACTCCTGCCTATTTGCTAAAACTGATGAACTTAATTGAACTGATCTTAGTTAATAATTTATGCAGAAACTATCCATGGATTTCTTTATTTCAAACTGATTAGGTGACTTGGCCAACATTGAAGGTATAAAGATCTTATAGAACATGAATTTTTAAATATAAACTTAGTAAACGTCATTTATTTTGATATACCGTCTTATGAATTTTGACAAATGCAGTCTTATTACCCTTTGCTACAATCAAGATACAAAAATTCCCTCCTCTTGCTCCTTTGTATTAAACACTCCCAACCTCTCTCAGTTCGGCAAACACTGCCTGTTTTTCCTTCTATGGTTTTCCTTTTACAGAAAAGACCACTACTTTTAATTATAGCTCTTTTATAGTGTAGAGATGATCAGTCTTTAGTAAGATAAAACAATATTTTTCACAAGTGCGGAGTGGCCTTTGTAGGAAAAAAAAGTTTCTTCGTAGCTCCATCAAGCTGTGATTTTTAGGTCGAAGTTGAAAAACCTTTGTTCAGAATTATATTTTTTAAGATAAAAGATTCATCTAACTCTGAAATAGAAGATCTCTGGAGGCTGAAAGGAACCTTTAAAACCTAAAAGCAACAACAGCCAGTGAGCAGAAGATGCTTAAAACATAGGCGACCTACCAACATAGTTTGAATTTGCCTTTCCTCATTTTAAAGAACACCAAGAAAAGA
>NW_003852432.1:3333487-3334775 GCF_000181295.1 Otolemur garnettii
TTCACGCTGGTGACACAACCATTGTTGCTGCTTGAGTTGAGTGGGGTTGACTAGAACAACACCAAGAGGGGATGCTACAGACTTCCTTATGCTTAAAAAAAAAAAAAAAAAAAATGCCAGCAGTGTTTATGACTGCAGGTTTCTCAATTAATTATTTTTCTGATCATAGGCAGAGATATGGCATGGTTGACTATAATCATTTTGTCCAACCTATCACTTTGTCTTCAGGAGTGACTTTGACAACTTCTCAAGGTCATTGTAGCTTGAAGATTCTTCAAGTTGTGTTTTAAAACTAAAATAGTTTCATAATACTAGCCTCTCATTTAAAGTCATCTTTGTCGATTGAATTATAAGCTAACCTTTGTTCCTTCTTTAATTCATTTGCTTTTAAACTGAAAATGTATATTTTCTTATAAATTGCTTCCAATGGCTATGTATGCAAATGAAATAGTTGCTCATTTGGAGATTCAATAGAGATGATGTAGGGTAATTAAAAATCCTCTTAGACAAAGAAAAGGGAGATATATTTGGGGATCAAAGAAACTTGTAGGGTGACTGTATCTTGATGTATCCTGAGGTACATTAATTTTAACAAAGGATGCTCTTTTCTTTCCCCCCTATTTTTATTAAATTATAGCTGTGCACATTAATGCAATTATGGGGTACAATGTGCTGGTTTTGTATACAGTTATTCATAGTGAACCTAGAAAACATATATATTCACACACATATGTTTGTGTGCATATGTTTATAGGTATTAGCAAGCCTAATCAAAAAAAAAATGCAAAGACTTTAAAAAATAATTTGTCAAACTCTCCAATATATCAAATCAGCAAAAATAATGTCAGGAAAAAAGTAGCAAAATGGGAGAATTATGGTGAAAGATACTTGAGAAAATAAGTAGGTTTACAAAGGTTAGGCCAAAATAAAAAGTTAAAATGTTACTTGAATAAAGCACAATGCTCTTAAAATGACCAAATATAATAGAATTATAAAATCAAGTTTTTGCAATAGGAATAAAAAATAAATAATGAATAGTAGAAAGTAAAGAAAACAAAAGTAGGCTCTTAATATCTTAAAATTAGGATAAGAACAAAATTAACAAACTTTATAAAGTCTTCTAAACAGGTAAATACATCATTTTTTTCTAGAAAATGGTTAGCTACAATTAGTTTTTTTAAATTCATCTAATGCAGCAAAGTTAGTTTTACAGCATTTTTGAGTAACCTGACCTAGTGTCACAAGAATCACAATCTACCCTATAAATAAAAATTTTAAACCAAAATGG
>NW_003852432.1:3335597-3337307 GCF_000181295.1 Otolemur garnettii
TTCACCTCTGATCTAGGCTTTTTGAGACGTACCAAATACTGTGAGAGATCATGAAAGTCAATTCTGTTTTGATGCAAAACAGTAAATCTATATTGTTTGCCTGGATGAACTTCTAATTCTCTTTTTGGGTCAGAGTAAAAAAAACGAATGTATTCCCCCATCTGTAGTGGCATACAATTTTTGAAAAATTATGTTAATCTTCTCTAAGGAAGATATACCTAGCATAGAATTTGCGGTTGAAACTATTACTTGATAGAGTATACAGTAGTCAACTTTCACCCTTCAAGATCCATCTGATTTTTACAGGGATGAGAATGTTTTATTAAATATAATTGTAATTGAAGACAACATTTCTGCATACTTTAATTTCTTAAGGATCTTAATATTTCCCTTGTCCCTTGTACAATATTATTATTTTATTATCTTGTCTAGGAAAAGAGGAGAATTTCCACTTGACCTTCCCAACCATGCCAACTCATATCCCACAAAAATAAAGGGAAAAATTTAATCATTCATATTGGAACTAGGTAAATACAACCATGTGAGCATGTGGACCTAATGGACACTCTATAAGCTTAACTAGCCTATGCCAGGATGCCCTCTATTAGCAGGACCTCAAATTCTCACATTCTAACAGAGCGGTGCAATGACACTTTGGTTCTCTGACTAGCATGTCAACTTAGGCTTTGTATCCAGTAGTCCTTGAAATGTTTAGCCCCAGTATATAGTAACCCAAGTTAAAAGCTATAAGTACCTTTGGGGAAAGGCTGATATACTGTAGATTCCTTTTCTTGTTGGAGTTTAGGATTCCTCTTCATTCAGTGGGTTCCAAGTTTGAAGAATGTCTCAGGAAATCAAACTGGAAAAAGGATGGCGACATTCATTGATATTACTCCTCTTAGTCCCCTGGTATTCCAGCATTGATTTCTTCCAGTAATATAAGTTACTTGCATTCTCACTGGCTGACAATCTTTTTTCCCACTGTGTTATTTCAACCATCTTTATAACTCTCTATGGGCCATGCTCTTTGTCTGACACGCTGATCTTTTCCCTCTCTGTAATAATTATGTCCATGGGGAGGCTTCAGATACATGAACTCTAGAATCTCAGGGTTCTATGACTCTCATTGTTATAAGTGAGCTTATTTATGTCCTGGCCTATCATGCTATCAGCACAGGCTTCTGAGAAAAATCAAAAGGCAACATTTTAGTGATGGTGAAGTCCCTCTTACCTGTTTACTTTGAGTATTTTTTTTCTTTGAGTCCCCGCCAACACATCAAACCTCTGTCAAGTAATCAGTATAGGGAAATAGTACTAGCCATATCTCCTCCTCAAACAGGTGCACTGCCCACTAGAAGAATTTCCTTCCACCTCGTGTCCTTCAAAGACACATTTTCAATAAATCTGAACTGAAGGAGCAATTCTCTTCTTTCTTATAGCATCATACCGTGCAGACCCATTGTAAGTAAGGCATAACCTATTTTTCAATCTGTCATAAAAAACACTTCTTGATGACCTAGTGCACATCACAGGGAGGGATTGCTGGAAGCACAGCAGGAGAAAATATTGTGGGGATTGGAGACACACACTTACACCTTTTGTTGATTTATATAGAGACATTAATGTGTTTTTAAAAATTGTGAGCAACCCAATATAGGAATAAAGCCTGAGTTAATTAAGGAGAGAGAAGGCAGTGTAGTGGGAAGGGGG
>NW_003852432.1:3340070-3341410 GCF_000181295.1 Otolemur garnettii
ATCAATAAAGCTAATAATCCTAACTATTGTTGAACTCAACATTTTTAATCCATTTGCAGGAATATGATGTAGGGTTGTTTATTAGAACCCTTTTAAAGTGGACTTCATAATATTATTTCAAGATTGTATAGATTTTTATGCCTTGTCTCATAAAATGACATGTTAAAAAGTTTGGTTTTCAATGAATTCCTTAAGAAAATATATGTGCTTTTAACATCATGTTTCATCGTAATCCTGATTTTTCTTTACCTTTAAATAAACTTCCAAACTTGTAGAGCTTGTCTTTCTTTGATCAAATCTGTCTGAGAAATTGGTGTGAAATGAGTAATGGAAAACATAGAGACACACACATATAAATGAGCACACACACTTTTCATCTCAAGCCTCTATTTCACGTGCCTTAGGTATTTGCATACCACTTTAAATTGTGCAAAATTGGCTATTTGGACCCTTTACATTTAAACCTATTGTAAGCTATCATTAATACATTTACAGAACACTGGCCAGCAGTGACACCTTGATGAATTGTAATTGGCATTAGCTAATTTTCTTTTGTAAGAGCTTCAACTTCTAGGAATTTAAGGATATTGATCATTAGCGCAATGATCCGTGTCACAAGTATCTTCATTTATCACATCCTCATTTTCATTAATGGTAGTAGTACACACTTTAAATTCTCCTCATATCAATAGGATGGTCTGGTAGAGCTATGTAAATAATTCAAAGTTTTGGGAGAATGTGAGAAATATTTTATATCTACTCTGATGGTTACATAAAAGCTTATATATTAGAGACATCATTCAAGTAGAGTACAATGTACACTGGATATTTCAAGAAGCAATTTCAACCTTTAAAATTGATGGCCCTTCTTACAGTTACCTACAAGCATAAGTACAGCTTACTTTTTCAAAATGTAAATTGATTTGTAAAGTATATGTGTCACATCTGTACATAACCCTTCCCAATTCTGACTGTAAATAAGCCCATATTGAGATAATTTTTTTCACAGAAAGTGATTTTTCATCATGGGCAAGTATGGCAAATCATTTCAGGACATACATCTCAGATATCTGTAGAGATTCAGTTTTGTAGACATCTTTATTTTTACCTGTCCTCCATCCAGAATATTTATGGAAATTTAGTTTATGGTTCACTATACCTTGAAATTGCTTAAATGCCACAGCTGACCTGACAGAATCCAAGAGAGGCAAAGCAGAAATAGAAAAGATAAATGCGTGATGCACAGAACAGTGTGCTGAATGTCTGACTACAAATTCTTTATAGCCTCTCTATTCAAATATTATTGGTAAAGGTGATACTGATTAGGAAATATTTATTTC
>NW_003852432.1:3341980-3346091 GCF_000181295.1 Otolemur garnettii
GGTAGATTTTCTAAACTTTTCATGAAATTCACAGTTCTAACTGTATCCAATATTTACTGAGCCATGTCAATTTTCTTTTCTGATTTTTTCCTGTTGTAGGATGTGGACGTAGTGATATATTAAAATGTTTATTTATAAATATACTCAACAGCTTGAAAATTAGCATTTTCTTAGAAAGAATAAACCCAAGTAAATAAATGTATTCATCAAAGATGTTGAAATCTCATTTGGGGGTATGAGGTTTAGCTTTTACATATTTAGAATTTCCAAAAATGTGTTTAACTTTTTCTAATAAAGTTTAATAAACATGTTTGATATTAGCTTTTCATTATTTCTACAAAAAATATATTTCATTAACATCATCATTTCCTCTGTCATAATATTCTATCAGAAAATAATAATGAGACTCACATCTTGCTGTGTTCTGACCTCCACACGACAACTGGATTGATTTTACCACTTAGAATGTCTTAGTGAATCCCATTCACTGGGAAATACCAAGTTCAGAAGATGAGGTTGTATGGCCAAATTTGCACTGGACATATATTTTGTACTGACATCATGTACGATTTTGTTAAAAAATGTCTCTTACTAAAAATCTCAATTTCAGCCACCTGTATTTCATGTGACACACGTAGAGTTATGGCTAGGAATACACACACACACGTAATCTATTATAAAATATATGGTCATGCCACCTTGCCATACTGTATTGCATGATGGAACATGGGAGAGCTAAAGCAGTAACTAATCCATTCCAGAGTTTTACATTGCTCATTTGAGAGAGACAAATCTTCTATAAAAGATAATAATAGTTCTTCATATTGTCGTATTTGTTATTACACTTTATACAAGAAAAAATAGAATTGTTTATTTTAGTAGATACGCCATAGCAAATTCTTCAAATTTGTTCCTATTTTCTAAACTATATATTCTACAGAAAATGGTTGACAAGTGCCCAAATCCCCCAAATTATCCACATAGTATAGATGTTTCCAATTTGTTTTGCCACTGTTTTTACATGGCAGACATTTTTAATATTGATTGATTGATCAATGGATATTTTCCTCCCTTCTTTCCTTCCTTTTAAAAAAGAATATGGTCTTTATTCAGAGCTTAATGTCCAGGTTGTCAGAATACATTTCTGTTAACAAAGAATAGCTTTTTACTCCTGCTCACGTCTGCCAGCCTCTAACTTCATACCACCTTTAGGTTTTAATCTTCACTGACTCAGAGCATAATCACAGGATTTTTAATGTTTTTATTTCTAATCTTTTGCTTGCTATAGTGGCTCGTAAAGCCCAGGACCCTGTCATAGCATGCACAATAAATCCCATAAAATCCATGCCTTACAACCTAGGATTTAAGAATATGCTACTTTGATAGAAAGAGACTTTGCAACTGTGGTTAATTTAAAGATCTTGAGAGAAAATTATTCTGGATTATCTACATGGTCCAATTAATCAGAAGGATTCTTTTAATTGGGATGCAGGAGGTTTGTATTCAGACAAAAAACAAGGACAGAAGCAAATGTGACACAATAGAAGAGAAGCTAGAGGGAGGGGGCATGGAATGCTGATGAGCTCTTAAAGCTGAAAAAAGAAAAAAAAAAAAAAATTCCCGTACGGCTTCCTAAAGGAACAAAGTCTGTAGGATCTATTTTAGACTTTGGACCTCCGGAACTGTAAGATAACAAAATTTGTTGTTTTAAGCCCTGAATTAGCGGTGATGTTGATATAGAGCAGGTGGTGCCCCCCCTTCTACTCCCAGGCTGCACTGGGCCCACGGGAGGACCACGGCACCTTCTGTATCTCCGCCTGCCCGGGGGGTGCTGGGGCACTGGGACTAGGGAGATGAGGTCTGGAGAGCCAAGTTCGTGAAAAGGGGCAAGCTCTACGGAAGCACAGGGGTCCCTAGTTAGTTGAGGGAGACCTCAGCACAGCCTGCGCTACCGACCAAGCCACCTCTACTTTCCTGTTGTTTCCGGGTGCACCGCGGCCCAGAGGGGCACACACACAGCTTCCGGGGCTGGGAGCACCCCGGTACAGGGTTCGCTACTCCAGAGCTGAACTGGGAAACCTCCATTTCCGAGGCCTGGTTAATTTCATGTAAGTTTCCTAGGCCTGGGAAATTTCAGGAAGGAACATACCGGCATTTTGCCGGAGTGGAAGGGACTGTATCCATGCATTTGTCAACACGTTCATTAACCTTCCCCAACAGAGGGGACTGGATCTGGTCATATGTTAGGCTATCTAGACAAAGGACCCAGGCAGAGGAGAGGAGATTTTTTTCCAACTTGGGTTTTTCCCTCTGCCAGGAGCTCTGTACAGCTTTTTCTCTGTATTCTTTTCTTTAAAATCCTATCTTAACACTGATCTGTGGTCTGAGGATTCATTCTTAAAATGTCCGAGACCAAGGACCTAATGAAGAAGAAATTCTGGTAAGGTGTTAAACAGTGATAGGAAACAAATATGAGCATATGAGAGCAGTAAACACAGTCTTTTTGGTTAACTGCTGTGAGGTTAATTTTATGTATTGAATGGACTAGGCTAAGGGATGCTCAGCTAGCTGGTAAAACACTATTCCTGCCTGTGGTTACATGAAAGTGTTTCTGGAAGAGATTAGGATTTGAATTAATAGACTGTATACGGAAGGCCCACCCCACCAATGAGGGCAAGCTTTGTCCATCTTGGAAAGCCAGAATAGAACAAGAAGGCAGAGAGATGCCAGATCCTCTTCACCATCAGCTGGGACATCCATCCTCACCCACCCTTGGACATCAGACATCTACAATAATCCCCTTTATCTGAGGTTTTTCTTTGCATGGTTTCAGAACCATGGTCTGAAAGTATTCAATGAAAAATTCCAGAAATAAAAAATTCATAATTTTAAATTGCATATCATTTAAATAGACATGTCATTCTGAGTACTGTGACAAAATCTTGGGCCAGCCCACTCTATTTGGCCTAGGTTGTTGATCATCCCATGTCCGGCACACCCATGCTGTACGCACCGAAAGAGCAGGTGGTCAGGTAGGAATGAGAAATGGAGGGGGGATGGAAAACCCATTCAGCTGGCTTGAACAAATAGCCCTTGAAGGAACAGATGTGAGGAAAGAAAAGAACCATTAACGTCCCTGCTTTGTACAGGTACAAAGTGACCTTTCGCCCATTAGATCACAACTGTAATAAATGAACACTGTGGTTTTGACTCCCCTCCCCATTATAGGAAAAACAGGAAAACTGTGAGTAAGAACAGAGTGGCCAGCCTTCTTTGATATCAACAACTGCCCCGCCTTCTTTGATATCAACAAGTTAAAACCCGTGCTGGGCTGGGGCTCAGCAGCAGCTCCTTTTCGGGCCTGTGGGCTCTCTTTCCTGACAGCGTACTCTCAATACTACACAAGCCTTTCCTAAGCCTGTCCACTTCCCTCAATAAACTTGCCACTATCACTCAGCTGTGCACGTCTTGAAATTCCCTCCTGCAATGTTAGCAAGTACCTTGAAGCTGGTGACAGCACTGCCTGCCTATTAGGCACTGGATGGCCAATCAGTTATCAGATCAGTTGCGGCAGTACTGCAGGTAGCATTGCCGAGCTTGTGTTCAGTAATCCTTTGTTTTCCTAAATAATGGTCCTGCTGCAAAAGAGTAGCGATGCTGGCATATTGTCATAATTGTTCTATTTTATTGTTATCATTGTTAATCTCTTACTGGACTTAATTTATGAATTAAACTTTATCATAGATGTGTATGTACACACACCGAAAACATAGTATATATAGGATTTGGTACTATCCATAGTTTGTTTCAAGTATCCACTTGGGGTTTTGGAACATGTTCCCTGTAGATAAAGGGGAACTATTGTACACCTGTGGCCTTTGTAGTACTAAGGCCCTTGAACTCAATCTGAATTACACCTCCAGGTTTCTTAGGTACCCAGCTTGTAGATAGCATATTGTGGGATTTCTTGGCCTTTAGTATCATAAAGTGAGTCAAATCCCTTAATAATTCCTCTCCTCTCTCTATATAAAGATAGATAATATATCTATTACATATATAGGTAGATGTGTGTATATATATTTTGTAAATTATATATTTACAAATTATAAAG
>NW_003852432.1:3346111-3374609 GCF_000181295.1 Otolemur garnettii
GAATTATATGCATGTTGTCTACCTCATCATAAAATTTTGTAATAAATATTTTGTAAATAAAACTTCATTTCAGTATAATTTCCCAGTTTTCCTATATATGGTGACTGTAAAGGCAACTTTTGGAATACGCCGTAATCGTGTATATTTTCCATACAGTTGATATCTTTCTACTCTCTATTTTCCCGACCATTGACATCTCAAAATTTTAATTCTTTGATTTCCTTTGTTCACTTAAGAATAGTGGCAAGTTGAGAAATGCCGCAGGTTGTTAACAAGATGAAAACCAAGACCGAAAATAAATTTTAGAAGTACATAAAAGAGCAAAATTAGTTGAGTCTGTGCATGTCTTATCTTTGACTAAAATTTTTTAGGGCAGGTGGCACAAGTATTAACATTTTTTTTAAAAAAGCAAATGACAAGGCATATTTTCTGAGTTAGATGCACTCTATAGAAGCAGTTCCTATCCAACTGTTGATTAATGCACTGTGCAACTTATGAAGTTGAAAGAGACATGGTATGTGTTATGTATGATAATATGTATAATAAGAATTCTAATAGTACTATTTAAAAATACTGAGAATATACTTTGTGGTGGTTGTTTTCCTATCTTATCTCATTTACCTCTGACCATGTCATCTGAGGTAGATACTTTCAGAAACTTCTAAAAAGAAGCGACTGAAGCACAGTAACTTGCTCCAAGTCAGATCCCCTTAAATTTTCAAAGTTATTGTTCCATTGACGAAAACTTAACTGCTGTGAATACTTTTGAGGGCCTGTATTTACCATGTTTCAGAAGGACTTTTAATATATCTAACTCTTAACCAAGACTAAAAGCTGTTAATTTAAAATTCTCATTTTTTAAAGTAATGAATTCAAAGGTATTTAACTTGTCCATGCAGTAATTATCTATTGCCATTAACTCTTACATTTCTGATGATAAAGCTTATTTTCAATTTAACAAACTGTGTCATGTGCTTTATTGCCATTAATTGACATTTAGCAGAATGTGGTAAAAATGGAATTGACATAGCCTAATGGAAAGGAGAGGCAAATGTATTATTCAAACATGCTGCTTCCTAAGTAAAAATAAACACACACAAAACTAAATAGAATATTTTGAGACAAATTCTATCTAAAATATAGTAGCCTGATATCATTGTGTGACTGATTTTTGATGGTGTAATTTATGGTCAAAACGACAGGCATATTTCTTTGAAGGGACACACGCCACAGTACAGTCAGTGAAGGAACTCAGGCACCTCACCCCCTGTAGGCGCCTACTCCCACTTTGCCTGTTCATCCACGTTACCTAGAGTTGCTGCCAGCAAGTGAATTCCCACAGGGAATTTACATCTGTTTTTGTTAATGTTTTGCCTGCTGCTTTTACTAGCTTGGCAGCCATGCTAGATGCTGACTTCAAGTTATTTTTTTTTTATGACAACTGAAAAAAAAAATAGTTGTAAACTGTCAGTTCCCATCCATCATTATATTAACATGAACCACTTCAGCCATGGGCCTCATCTAATCCATTCCCCAGGCTTCAGGCAGGATTATATTGGGAAAAAAAAAAAAAAAGAGGCGCTAAAGCCCTATTGGATATTTAATCTGTTTCCAAAGCCCCAGGGAATGTCTGCTGCTGAGATGTTTGGCTTTCCTCTGAATGCCATATGGCCATTTGGTTGTTTTCATTATTCTATGAGGTTAGTAAATATTTCTTAGGTATATTGGCTTTTACTCAGTGGTGGTAGAAGTAGGTAGGATGATGAAAAATAATCCTAAAACAGAGCTACTTTGCATCATTGTGGAAAAATTATCATTGTGTATCTGATTTTAATGTAAAATCACATGACAGCTCAAGAAAAGTAGAGTGCTTCCTTATAGTGGGAAAGAAAAGAGGCTGAATCGGAGGCACCAACACCGATCATCCAACAGCTTTAAACATAATTGGGAAAAGCCTAACACTGCAGTTCAGACAAGGTTTTTAATATAGTAGCTAGCAGAGTGGAATGAACTTTAAAAAGGCAAAAATATTTTCTATCTCTTTAAAACCTCTCCCACTCTTTTTGAGAATTATAACTTGCATCCCTTATCAGGCCAATATTGGGGAGTGGTTGAGAGGGGTAACCACTCTCCAATATTGTTCTTTTTTAAAAAAAATTGTAGATTACTGTGAGGGTATATGCTATTAGTTACACTGTTTGAATTTTAAGTGGGGTAACCACTCTCCAATATTGTTCTTTTTTAAAAAAAATTGTAGATTACTGTGAGGGTATATGCTATTAGTTACACTGTTTGAATTTTAAGTTGAAGTCCAAATTGTAGTTTTGTCCTTCTTCCAGGAAGTCTGCCATCTACCCCTACAAGGTATTTCTAGGTGAGCACGTACCCAACTTCCTCCCCTGCCTTCCTGAATTTAATTGTGTTTTTTCTCTCATGTGGTCCTGTAGTTATTAATCCATGAGTTTCAACTTAGTATTGAGCACATGAAATACTGAATTTTCCATTTTGTGATACTTTACTTAAGATTATATTCTCCAAATCCTTATTGGTAAATACAAAGGATACAAAGTCTCCATCTTTTTTTTTTAGGACTGAATAGTCACAGGAGATAGCGCAAAGAAATTGTTGGGGCACAAGTCATAAGATTGTCTTAGTCAAAGATGGGATTACACAGAATCATCCCCCCAAACCTTTATATTTCTACTCAGAATAAGGACCTTGGTACTTTAAGAAGGGAATCCGAAAACCTCTTCATTTGCCACCAAATTAATAAACTTTTCTTTTTCTTCCCTTAAACAATTTGTCCTTGTTCTTCTGCACTTGATCTTAACCAAAAGGCAGGAAGCCATCTGTCTTTGTTCTTCTCATATGGCCTTAGGAACAAGTACCAAACTTTTGGTAGCAATAGAATTTAGTCACTCTATTTTAACCTTTGAAATAAAAAATACAATGAGTACCCTAATCCATTGGCTAATAAATCCTTACTAATATAAGCAGTTAAACACATGTTTGGCTTTACCAACACTGGAGTCCTGCTACCATGCTACAGCTAACATCAGAATATTATGATTACATTCAAATTAAATGTAAGTTTAATTTAATCTATTTAATCTACTACATATGGTAGATTGTAGTAGATTGCCTAGAGAGCCCCAATTCTTCAAACATCATTTAATCTATGTCTTTCTTCATGCGACTCTGGTGTTTTCCCACTACATAGGAGGAATATTTCCTCACTTCTTTACTGTAGGTTTAACCATGTGATTTGCTGCAACCTATTGGATGGTGCTAGGTGGCCAATATGTGCAAGCCACTGGGCTATGCCCATTGTGATTTTGATAACTTCGTAAAGAAACCTTCTTTAGGGAACACTTTTGCATTACTGGGGGAATGCAAATTAATACAACCTCTTTGGGAAGAACTGTAGAGAACTCTCAAAGAATTAAAAGTCAAACTTCCATTTGATCCCACTATCCCATTACTAGGTATCTACCCAGAAGGAAAAAAGATCATTTTACCACAAGGACTTTGCACTAGAATGTTTATTTCAGCTCAGTTCACAACTGCCAAGATAAGGAAGCAACCCAAGTGCCCATCAACCCATGAATGGTTTAACAAGCAATGGCATTTGTATACCACGAAATACTATTCAGCTGTAAGAAAAGATGGACTCTTGACATCTTCTGTGTTTACCTGGATAGAGTTGAAACGCATTCTTCTTAGTAAAGTATCACAAGACTGGAAAAACAAGTACCCAATGTACTCAATACTAACGTGAAACAAATATATAAACAACTACATGCCCACACAAAAGAAAAAACTCAAGTATGGTCTAGCAAGGGAGGTGGGAGAGGAGGGAGAGAAGAAAGGAGAGGAGGGAAGGTAATTGGTGGGATCTTACTTAATGTGCACAATGTGAAGTGTTCAACACGCCTCCTGGGTGAAGAGCTCAACTATAGCGTGAACTTTACCTTAGAAATGAAAAGAACATAACCTAAACATTTGTACCTTCACATTAACCTGAAATTATACAAAACAAACAAAAAAACCTCAGCCAGGGCCACAGAATGAGAACACACAGAACCTCCACAGAAGGCAAGGGAACACCAACGTAGAAAAAACCCACTCAGACCCATTTTTGAAGTACTAAGAAATAGTACTTCAAGAATAGGTATTTAGCCATATCCTTAATTTGCTTTAAATCAGCTCAAGAAAATAGACAGAATACTCAAGCATTTCCTCTTTAACCCCCTGCAGTCTTGACCAAGGGACACAAAGAAAGACATGATTGCTCTCTGGGGGTCCCAAGAGGACCAGAAGAAACTCCTGGGATAGATTCCTTCTTCGCAGTTTCTAAAGGCACAGAAGATGTGGGAGAAGTAGATGGAGGGTTTGAACTAGGTGGTGACAGCATCTCTCTCAGGAATCCCTGGACATTTGGGGAAGTTATTAGAGCCAGGAGAGCTGAAGCTATCTGACATGTTTTACACAGTTGGGGGTTGTCTCTGAGAACAAAGAAACTGTATACATGGGTAATTTACACCATTTCCCCTCTTGTTTACCATAATTTAGAGCACCCTCTGGTTGTTATTGTTCACCAAAGGAAAATCCATACTAAGGCCAGGGCCTGGGGCAGAAGAAAACCATACCTTCTTTTTCAGTATCTGGAGATCAAACGTGTCCTAGTGCTTCAGAATACAGCCCAGTGGGGTGTTCTGGCAGCACAGGCTGAAAATCAGGTATCTGGAAGCCATACTGGTCCCACCTGATGAAAGTTCTCTTGGGGAGAGAATGTGTTACCCACCTGTGGGAAAGAATAAACTTCCAGCACTTTAATTAATCCAACCCTCTCTGTTCTTGGGATGTCAAAGTGTCCTTTGACCAACCTAAGATGCCTGTGGCCAAACAAAAGGAAGCATCCTGTTCTTCTAATGCTTGGGGGAAAATCTCTGAAGAGCATGGCCTCCTCAGCCCCTGTGCTTGTCTGGATTTAGCCACAATTATCAATGTAGCACTTTGTACTCGTAGGCCTTCCTGTACTTATTACTTGCTGGTAGCATGGCCTGAGCAGTCAGGTATCCTGGAGCCTGGGACCACCTGATTCAAGTTCTACCCCTTTTCTGCACCTGCCATTGAGTACATACCTGTTAATCAAAGTGGAAATGAGCCCTGCCCTGGAGAAAATGGCTGCATGGTGCTCACAAGTGATAATTTTTACAAGCTTTTTCTAAATTCTCCATGACAAAGGAAAATAGGCTTTTTATTATTAGCAGGTCTTAAATGCTGTTTTCCAACCTCCATTTCTTCCCTCGAAGTTAGCAAGGCAACAAAATTAAACTCAGTAACAAATCAGGGTTGAGAGAGACTTTGGGACTTTTGCATTAGAATTATTTACAACTACCTGAGTCTTTGAGAAACCTGGAATTATTTTGACCTTTCCCATTTACACCAATAGACCAGAAAAAATCAAATAACCAGGCCACTGTCTTTAACTTTCTTCATTTTTAAAAGACTCAGCTGTAGCGTAGGGTTGAGGGCCATTCTTGCCTTTGGGGGTTGTCCCAGGCTTCCTCACACAGGCTCCTGGTCACCCAGAGAAGACATGTAGGGGAGTCATTTTGCCCTTTACTTGGAGCTGACTTTTCAGCCTTTAACCGTTAACATAGTTCAGCTGTTTTCTCAAGCACACACAAAAATATTGAATTTAATTTTGCAGTGAAAGGCAATAAAAAGAACCTTTACAACACCTGTAACATTTGAAAAATACCAGAAAGATCCAGTACAAACTTAATATATAAAATAATCCCTAACCAACATTCAAACAAAGCCTGCGAACTACAAGGAGAGATAGAGGAAGTGGCCGGGATCTATATAGATAAGTACAAGAGGGTTGGAACCAAGGATGACAAGAGCAGATAGTGAAACAGTTGGGAGAGCACATTTTCAAAAGGTGCTCTAGTGCTCTGGGGTCAGAACCACTGGTAGGGACCCCATGACCTCTGGGTGCTGCTTCTGTGCTCAGCTCTCAACCAGAGAAAAGTAGAGGATACAGAATAGGTTCAAAAGCCTTCAAACATTACCTTCAGCTCCTTTTTGGAACCAAGGGAAATTAAATAGTTAATTCCCCAGCAGCCTCTGGCCTGTGACCTGGAGCCACACTATGTGCTTTTAGGGGCTGATGGGCATCCAAATCATTAATCTCAATTATTCTCATTCTAGAGAAAAATAGGATAGAAGTAAGTGGTTCCCTGGCTTACCATCGATCTTCAATCCCAGACAAGCCCCCCCAAATTTGTCACTGGAATTTCTTCTTCAGTAGGTCTTTGATCTTGAGGATTCAAAGAATGAATCCATGGACCACAGATCAGTGGTAAGACAGGATTTATTTTCCAGAACAGAATACAGAAAAATGCACTAGAGCTACTGGCAGAGGGAAAAACCCAAGTCTGAAAAAATCTCCCCTCTGCCTGGGTCCTTTGTCTAGTGGTATATATAATAATATATATATATATATATGACTAAGGAATGAATGGATACAATTCCTTCCACTGGGGAAGGTTAATGAATTAATGAATGTATTGACAAATTAATGGGTATAGTCCACCCACTGGCACCCAAATATTCCACCGTTGTAGCTACAGTAGTTTGGGTGGTGTAGTTCCTAACCGCACACTGCCCACAGCAGCATGGTAAATACTGTCTGACATGTGCATAGGAGAGCTCGGTTGCCCTTGTTACCTCATGGCCAGACGATAGTTACAGTGTGTCACCTTTAACTTAGTACAAGGGCAAGATACAGTCCCGCATATAACTCTCAAATGGAACTAACTGAAAGCCTGTTATCAAAGAGGGAGTAGCTCCCCTCAGAAGAGTGCTATGGGGAAGCAATGTGGGGTGTGCAGTCCACTTGAGTTTCTCTCTCATGGCAACCCATAGCAGGGTGGTGGTATTATTCTGAGTGTGCTGAGGAGAGGGAAGGCTCTCCTGTCCCTCCTCAACTGGGTGACAGCTGTAGCCATGTCAGCCTAAACTTGGCCTAAAGATGGATCACAGCCCAGTGCTCAAGTCTGCATGTGACCCGAAAGCATAAACCCCTTTACCCCAGGGAAGTAGTGTGGGCAAGGAGCTGTGGGGAGTGCAGTTCACTTCCATCTTGGCCTCACAGAGCCCCGATGCATAGAGCTGAGTATTGCCCTAGGGATGCTTCAGAGAATCTGGTTTTCTTCTTTTTCCTCAATCTGGTGGCAGGTCCATTATTTTTCCATTGGCTAAGTTGTTTTCATATAATATGTAAATTTTTCTTCAATATTCATAAAATCTAAATAGTGAAGTATTTTAAGACTAGAGAAGTCTTTATGAGAAAAAACGTATTGAAATATTGTTTTAATAATTTCCTGTGACATTGGATATGTTAAGATCTGAATTTCTTCCATCAAAACAAAAGCATTTTCCCTATATGACCAGAAAATCGTTAACCTATAATGAAGCTTTTACATGCAAAGATTTGTTTCAGGCACCTTACTTTCTTTTTCTAAATTATTTTTTTTGATTTGGTTCCATTATCCTAAATAAAAGTAATTAACTTGCAGGACATGTAAAAGCATTTAAATTATAAAAGCACCCATAGAAGGAAAAATTTATATAACTGAGAGTAATACAGAATGTCCTTACTCTATAATTTTATTCTTTAGAGTCTAAACAGCAGGGTGTAAATAACACAGAATTCTGAAGATTATGCTTCTTAATTAGACCTACTGAATGCACCTAATCCCATAGATAAATGTTTCCTCCCATTTCTTATATAAACTTTTATATTCTAAAAGTTAACATACAGGTATACATTTTTGAAATGTTGCTAACTGATAAAATAGTCTCATTACATTTGATATTACTGTGGTCTCCTGTGATTTTCTGAACTTGGAGTAAGTATGATAATTATAACTTTAATTTTCTGAACCCTGTACATCATATACTACAGCTTAGTAATCAGATGTTACTTAATCCCCATGACAATACTCTGAGGCATTATTGTCCTCATTTTCTATTGGAAGTATCTGAGACTTCAGGGGTTAAATAATTTTTCCAAAGCAATGCAGATCAGGAGATGTAGTCTTAGGAACCCAGTAACCCACAGTAGGGTGGCGGGTGTTGTGCCAGGTGTGTTTGGGAAGGCTTGGGCACCCCATCCTTCCCCAGTGGGGTGACAGCTGCCATCCTGTCAGCCCACCCATGTTAGCCCTCTTAGCCCACCTATTTTTTAGGTGGGTCCTCATCTTATTCTTCCTTCCCTCAAACTGTGATGATATTTGCTCTCAGGAGAGAGCAGGACCCAAATGTCATCTTTACACTTCAGATGATAAATTTTTGAAAATG
This sequence comes from Otolemur garnettii, assembly GCF_000181295.1. Classification (NCBI taxonomy): domain Eukaryota; kingdom Metazoa; phylum Chordata; class Mammalia; order Primates; family Galagidae; genus Otolemur; species Otolemur garnettii. Next base: position 3,354,485 of record NW_003852432.1, read on the forward strand.
AATATATTCTATAGAATAAATTCAGCTGGTGCATTTTAAGTATATTCACTAACTTCAAGGAAGCTGGTGTTTCTTCAGTGAAGACCCATGCTTATTAAGCATAATTCAACCATGCGAGTAGTAACTATATCAGAGTTTCTGGTCTTTCAGCCAGTCAACATTATGACTACTGTGTTGTTCCACAGCTATTGTGGTACTCTTTTATAATACTTTATTTTTTATTTTTTATTATTTTGTAGTTTTTGGCTGGGGTTGGGTTTGAACCCACCACCTCCAGCATATGGGTCCAGCACCCTGCTCCTTTGAGCCACAGGTGCTGCCCTATAATACTTTATTATTTTGAAATGAAAAAAATATTTCAAGTAAATAAGTAACTTTAACTGAAAAGAAATAGGGGAATGGAAAACTATATATTTTTCAAAGGAAAAATTCTGAGTTTCATATTCTTATTCCAGGAGGAGTTAGCACAAAATCATTATAAGTGATTTTAGTCAAGTAGACTAAATCCTTAGGAGAAAACCTAAATAAGCCACATCAAATTACTTTACACTCAAATTTGCTGTTAACCATGAGAAAGATAAAAATTTAAAAACATCCGGAGAAGATTTCAGTACTACAGCAGAACAAAGATAGGTATCAATGCTGACTGCTCTGCTAAAACAGTGAGAATCAAAGGACCATGGAATAATGAAATGGCCTCTTTAATACTGAACAAGTCGGGCTCGACTAGTCAAAATGTTCCTCAAAAAGGAAGACTCTATGATTCATCTTCGTTGCTGTTGCTGACAATAGAAACAGGATATTCTTCGTAAAAGATTCTTGAATGAATAAATAAATGGTTATGTGTGAATTGAACCCATAGCCTTTATCCTCTACACCAGTAAACCAGTCAGAGACTCAGGCCACATTCCTAAAATATCTGTTTGTCCTAAAGTTTCCTGATTCTGTCTTAGAGTTAAGAATTAAAGATACAGGGTGGCGTCTGTGGCTCAAAGGAGTAGGGCATGGGCTGGTCCCATATGCTGGAGGTGGTGTGTTTAAACCCAGTCCTGGCAAAAAATTCAAAAAAAAAAAAAAAAAAAAGGAAAAGAAAAAATAATTAAAGATACAAATCTGAAGTGGAATACATTATGTTGGAGAGTGTGGGTAGATACTGTTGCCTCAATATATCTGAAAAGTGGTTATTTTTCATCGTTTCTGTTTGCATTTTGTTCATTTCAAAATTTCTTAAAAGGGTCTAATAAATAATATATTATTTTCTTTTAATAATAAGAAAAATAAAGAAGATGATAAAACTTACAAATATGATGAACAGAAAACACATAGAAGTTAGATGTACTCATCATGGAATGTTTAGAAAATGCAGAACAATGTAAAGAAACAATCTTTACAATACTCAGGTCTTTCCTCTAAAGTAATTACCCTTAATTTTTGCTGATTTTCTTTAAAATTCTCTAATTGAATATATCTGTCCTTGATATAATGCAACTCTGAGATTTATAACATTCATCAGAGTTCAATCTATTGAAAAAGGTTTTAACATAACAGATTTAATATTAAAGAAATTACTATCCATATGTGTAATCAAGTATATTACTTAATATTTAGTGCAAATATATAGTCATTGCACCAAGTAATTTTTTAAGTAAAAGAACTATCTAGTTTGTAAATGAAAAAATAAATTCAAACTCATTTGATTAGATATTCTGTGATTACAATCACTATGCTTTCTTCTCTAACGAAATTGTATCTGGAAGACACCATTCATGATCCTTGAAGCAGCCAAAACTAAGGCTAGGATTACTGATGACAGAAATGTCAAGGACTATGAAAAGAAAGATGGAGAGGAAGTAGTTTTAGACTTTTAGACTTATGTATTCATTTTTTTCTGCCTTGGCTACTGATTCCAAGTAAAATTGACACTGACACTGTTACTTCTAGAGAATTCAGGATCTTTGTTTTTTTTTTTTTTCTTTTCTTTCATTTTTTTTAAACTAGCAATATTGAAATTGTGTGAGTCTGAAAAGAGTTGGTTATTAACAGAAAGAGTAGAAATACATATACTGTTTTATTTTCTCTGCTATTGTTTGAATATAAACCAGCTAGCACCAGTTTTGATTAGCAGATATACATAAGAGATTGTGAAAAGATTAGAATCTTTCCAAAGGAAAAGAGCCACTTATATTTCAATGTTTGCTTTTTTTTTTGCAAAAGAGAAAAAACTATTTCTCTTTTTTACAAATAAGGAGATGAATTGTCTACAATGATATTTTTTCTAATTTTAAAATGTACATGGTACATTTAAAAATTTTTTCTATTGGTTCTTTCTGACATACTTTTGAGGTAGATAATTTGTTCTAATTTTATTGGCATGCACTCAAATTCATATGCATAGTTTCTTTTGTGAGTCATTCAGAGGATATAGGCTGGAACAATGTGCTCAAGTGAACAATATTATCTCTGCTTCACAGATGACAGAACTGAAACAGAAAAGCAAAATGACACGTTCAATGCCACAGAAAGAGGCAATGGCAAAATTGGGATTAGAACTCACTGTCCGTGATTTCCAGGACTGAATGTTGGCAGAACTACTAGTCCATATTTACTACAAGTTTTTGTTAGCTTTGCAAATTTCAAAATAAATGAAAAATTATTTATGATACTTATATGAAAATATGACTAAACTTTCACAAAAAAATAAACATATCACATAGATCACAGTTAGAGATATTTGGATATATCATGTGATTAAAAAGTATATCCAATTTTGTTTGAAAGTGAAACATATTGTAAGTTCAAGTATATCAATGTTACTTATGTACCATTTTCTGCCCTTAAACCAGTTGTCCATATACCATTTAGTGTGAACTATTTTCTAATAATGATTTTTTTTATTTAAAAATATGGTTCCATCTAATATATAAATAGATATAAACGTAATCATGTAAACACTTTGTTTCTTCTTGAAAATAAAATTCTAAATTTATTGTTTCTACACTAATGTACAAACCTGGTTCCCCAAACTCTAACAATTACGAATCTCAGTTACACAACATTCTGTAGTCTGAGCTTAAAATACTTTAGGGAGAGTTAAAATGTGTCTAAGCAACTATTTCCCTAAGATAGCAATTTTCATAATGAATTTGGGACCTTTAGGGATTCTAGGGACCCTTTGTGGGGTCAATGTTTTCAAAGCTATTTTCAAGGGGCTGGGTATGTTGACTCACACCTGTAATCTTAGCACTCTGGGAGACTGAGGTGGGTGGATTGCTTGAGCTCAGGAGTTCAAGATCAGCCTGAGCTAAAAATAGAAAAAAATAAATAAAAGGAAAAAAAAAGCAAAATAAACAACAACAACAACAAAACTAGATGGGCATTGTGGTGGGGACCTGTAGTCCCAGCTACTTGGGAGGCTGAGGCAAGAGGATCATTTGAGCCCAAGAGTCTGAGGTTACTGTGAGCTATGATGATGCCATAGCACTCTACGCAGGGCAGCAGACAGTGAGTCTCTGTCAAAAACAAACAAACAAACCTGTTATGTTCATTACACTATGAGATTATGCCCTTCACACTCTCCCTGTTTCATGAGTCTACAGTAGAGGTTTTGGAGGCTGCATCATGTTTGATGGGATTATCACTTCGATAGCTGATGTAATGAGTGCTTGTTTACTCTCACGATTCATTTTTTTTCAATTTCAACTACAAAAATGGTAAATATCTATAGATATTATTGTGCAAATAAAACTTTTTTGAAACACTTTATAATTCTAAGAGTGTAAAGGAAACTTCAGACCAAAAAGTGTGTTGAATGCTATACTAAAAAGAAAGCAGAAGTTAGCAACTAAACCAGATGTACAGACACATAAATATAGGGGAATGTAATGAAGGATAACAAGGAATTATGGATAGAATCCAATGCGGCGACTGAGGGAAAGGGACAACTTGTTCTAGAAATCAGTGTCATTTATAAAAAGAAGCAATACACTGCTTGACTTTTACCCCTTTGAGCTGTTGAGACTGCCTGGTCACGAGCCTTGAGGCAGCCCCATTATGCTTATATGGTAGAGCTAACTTGGCAAGATTTTTGAACCTGCAGTAAACAGCAGTGGAATTCTCATGCAGCAATTGTCCCGTGGTAGTGGCTACCTAGATACTTCGCTGGCAGCAGTGGGGAGGCAGAATTTATAGAAGGTTAGCATTATAGCAGGTAGCTTCCTATTTTAAAAGAGAAAACATCCCCCTAGTGGTCACCTCTCAAGTATAGTTTTGGGAGTTGTTCTGGAAAATTCCTTTAGGTTTATATAGGTCTTCAAATGGTTCTGTAAACTACTTAATACCCTGAAATAAATCCATTTCTCCTGAAACTAGCCAAAGGGATACATTGACTTTTATCTGAACCCTAACCAATAATCTGTGTCTTTTTAGTCAGTAGAAAATGTATTTTCATGGAACAAGGGCTGAAATTGGTCAAAGATTTTCTTGTATCATTCTAGATGTATTAACCACAGAGATCAATATTTTATCAAATCTTCTAAGACAAGGGCATTAATTGTCCAGGTGTTTGACCAATAGTTTAAACAATTGTTGACATCATGGAACACATTAGAGGTGTATAAGAAAGAATTATCTGGTTTTTATTGGAAATTAACAATGAAATAGAGTAATAAGACATAGGGAATAATTTAGGAATCTGATACAGCCAATGTATTAGAAAACAATAATGGTGGGAAAATATAAATGATTATCAATTTCAGAAGCATTTGGTGCGATCTTCTTTGCATTTTGTGTATGCTTCCTTAGTTAGCATATACTTTCCTTGCATAAACTTATTGCAATATAGTACAAGTGTTGCCTAGATCTAGTTTTGAAGTCATCACCAAAGAAACTCTCAATACCTCTTTCCAGGTGGTTTGGTAAACCTCTACTTGGGCTCTAACACTCCTGGATTACCACATTCGTACTCAAAAACCAGGAGCCTAGATGCCACACCACTAGGGGTGGCCCTTTCTTCACTGGGACTATAGAATCATTCAACTTACCCAATTCATAACAAGCCCTCCAAACCTAGCTAACTCACCTCAATTGCTATAAATAAGCCACCTTCAACTGTTCCAGCCTCCTATAACTTTTCTCTGGGTGCAACTCCTGTGCAGCCCTGCCTGGCAGCCTTCTCTCCCCCAGAGCTGTAAGTAATCAAGAATTCAGCCTTTCATTTTTCTGGGGTCATGATGTTACATCTTTCCATCACCATAACCTAACAAATCTTTAAACAAGGGAACACCTTGTACATTTTTTCCTGCAAACACCCTCTCAGAAATGATAAAATATGTGGACAGACTTATTATTGTTTATATTAAATGAGAAATGTATCTTCTACACTAATTATAATTCATAGATGGCTAAATGCCATCTTCTACTGAATTTAAAACCAATAAACATGAATCTGTTAGATAAAAGCAAATATTTATTGATAGGTTAGTGAATATTGTGTTAAAAATGATAAGGCAAACATCATTCTATTCCTTGTCTCTGTGAGATCGATTGGCTTAATATTTCACTTGCACTGAAGAGTGAGAACATGAAAGATTTGTCTTTCTGTGCCTGGCTTACTTCATGTAAAATAATGCTCTTAATTTCCACCAATACTGTTGAAAATGATAGGATTTCACACTTTTTTAAGGTTGAAGAAAATTCTAGTAATGATTACCAGAGGCTGGGAAAGATAGGGGGGAGCAGGAGATGAATTCGGAATGGTTAAAGTGGGAAAAAATATAGTTAGATTGTTGGAATGAACAATGTTTGACAGCACGATAAAACGACTGTAATCAACGAGTTATGGTACACTTTAAAACAACTAAAAGGGTGAAACTAGAATGTTCCTAGCAAAAAGAAACAATAAATTCTTGAAGGTGACGGACTCCCCAGTTACCCTATTTTGCTTACCATATATTGTATGCTTGTATCAAATTGTCATATTATCCTATACATAAATACAGCTATGTGCCCATACATAAAAATAAAAACTAAACAAAAATGAAATTATATTTTAAAGATACACCTCAATTTTCTTTATACTTGAACTTTTATTCTGATTTTGATTTTTGCCTTTAAGTTTTCCTATTTACTGCAACGACTGTCCCATATCCACTCTTACTGCCGTTCTCAAATCCCCTAAGCCTACTCCACTTTTCCTAGCATGATTTTACTAGCTTCTTGCATGATCTAAAACTAACATCTGTGTTATACATGCTGTTCGTTGTCCATCTCCTATCACCCTTCACGTAATACAAGTGTCAATCGGGCTGAGACCATTGTGTGTTATCCCGGGTAAACTATTTAAGGGAGTGCTCGTCACAGTATATGCAATATATACAAACATAATTGTGTGAAATAAAAAGGGGAAAAACTTGTAAAATGGGGAAATAAGACCTTTTCTCTAGGGTTTGGTATTGTTACACATACTAGAAATAATTCAGATACTATGTTGGGCACATGATAAGTTATTAAAATATAGTAGATGTTATTCTTACCCATAAAAGATTTTAAAACAAAAACAAACTCTCTGATCGAACAATTGTGTTTCTTAATAATGACTAATATAACTTTGGTTGATTGGCTAAAACCCTGCATGTGGCAAAATATAAAGATTTCTCCTATAAAAACAATGTTATAAAATTAGGAAAAAATGTAGAGTAGAAACTAGAAGACAGAAATCCCAATTGCTATCAGAAATTTTAAAGTCTTAGGGAATGGAAGGACAGGTTAAAATTGGAAGAAAACTTAATACTCATCCTGGATTAGATCATACCTATTGGGTGTGGTAAATTATATCAAATTAGTATGTAAAGATAGGATTGTATATCTATGTTTACTATAACCACCAATATGTTGATTTAGGGGTATTTTCTTTAAAGACAAACATGTCTTGTGCAAACCGAGTTTCGTTTTCTCCTCTCCCATTTGTACAAATTTGTTTCTTTTTATTGTCTTATTTCATCAGCTATATGCCATATGATGTTCCATTGGCATTGTGATAAAGAATATCCTTGCTATTTTCATCATTGGGGAGAAATAATTCATATTCTCGCAGTGAAGTGTAATAAGAATTGAAGCTTTTTGTAGATTTTTTAAAAAATCAAATTGAGAAAGCTTCCTCTATTACAAGTTTGCTAAAAGTTTTTCTCGTGAGTGGATGTTAGATTTTGTCAGTTGTTTTTCTCCACCAATTAACATGGCTTTATAATTGTATTTCTTTACTCTGTTGATGTGGGGAATTACATTCATTCATTTTTTAAAGTTGAACCGACCCTGCATATCTGAAATAAATCCGACCTTGTCACAATGTGTATTTTTTATGCAGTTTTAAATTTGATTTGCTGTTAGTTTTAGTGTTGTGCTTTTATGCAGAATATATTCTATAGTAATGCATAACATATGGAAGTATACTTTTGTTCCTAATGAAAATAATATCTGCTTTTAGATTATAATTTTTGTAATTTGGATTAATGCTGACATATATATGAAAGTGGCTTTTATATATTGACCCAAATATCTGAATTACCTAAAATTTATTTCTTTTCTATGATTACATATACACTTATGAAAAGTGATTGTATCATGCCTTTTTAAAATCTCTTTTCTACTATATAAAATAAATTTTCTGATCATAGATTGAGAATTAATAATAATAATAATTGGTTTGCCACCTTGTTTTCAATTATAAAGGGACAAGTTCTAATAACTAAAGTATTTGATGATTTACTTTTTTCTCTGGAATTCAGATTATGCAAATATTGTGAATACTAGGTAGATTTAAGAATTAAGGTTAACATCGATATCAATCTACTATAGTCCTTCCAGAAAAAAAAAAATTCTAATAAAAATGTGAAAGATTACTAATGAGCAAAGTTTAAACTTTAGTAAAGTCAAACCTACCTTACTTTTGTATTTTTTTGTGATTTATAAATGCTGGCTCATATTTGGCTAAATTAAATCTCTGAGTGTCCAAATCAAGATGGATCTTGGAGATTAGGCATCAGGGGACAATAGCAATCTTGAGTCGCATTAAGTTTTAGGCCTTGTGCTCTCATTTCAAGAAGATGAACCACAAAATTGGCAAGGGCTGTTCCAGCCGGTTCCAAATTCTTGGAGGATTCTAATATTTTCAGTGAGCAGATGAACAAAAATTTCTTCACTGGGAACTTAGCAGGAAGGGAGATTTCCCTAAACACACTCTTTCAATAAGGCTTTGGTACCCTTGGGCATAACATATTTAGAAAAGAGTTTCTTAATAGTGCAAGTATACTTAGGTAACACTGAATATTCTGCTCTCCAAGGGTTGTCATTTTCCCAAAGGGATTTGGCAGTTGTGTTAAACCAAATCTTACTGCTGTGCTTTATATGTCAATTAAGCTTTATACGCAACCCGTGTTTCTAATTGACTTATAATTGGCACTCTCCTTGCATCTACCCTAAAAATACATTTTTATTTTCTGAGCATAGATAAAATATTGAAAGTAAATTGGAATGACACAGAGAATATACAAGATACAGGTACTGATTGCCCATCATTAGTTATAACCTACTTAGTATTACTAACTTCTTATGTCTAAAGACACAGAAAGATACATATTGAAAATAAATACATCTAACAGCATATATAAGTATAGCAGAAAATGTAAAGTTATAATGAAAGTGAATTACCATGAATTAGTGAAAAGTATCTAGTAACAAAATAGAACAAATTTTTTGAAAGAAGATCAGAAGTTGCTATATATATATATACATATATATATAAAAAATATGGCCTTATATTCTATATATATAATATATTACATTATGGCCTTATATTTTATATATATATATATATATTTATTATTTTCTAGGACCTATGGTCTTATATGTATATATATGTATACTATTTTCTAGGACTTTCATCTATAACATGATTGTAAAAAATGTTACCTACTTAATGCCACTAGCCAATGTTAATGTGGTGAGTAGCTCACAGAAGAGATTCTGCTTCATTCTATTGCTTTCTTAAAACACTTTGCTGTATTTGTTTTACTATTAATATTTTATCTCATTTGTGAGGCTCTGTGATTATTTACTTCTGAAATTACTTCAAGCATATGAACACACAAAGTGATTGATTTCAAACACAGAATTTGGCAAGTGATTACACATAATATGCTCTAATTACTTGCAGGGAAGCTTTTATCCTATGAATTTTTCATAAGGATTAAAAAGTGCATAGTAAGTAATTAATTGATGATTTTTTTCATTTAAATAGTGAATATGTTTGCAATTTACAGATTTAGACATTTGTACTGGCTGACTGCAATTATAGTACATTCTCAAATATTATATAAATACATCATTAAAGCTATTGGGGTCTCTTAAGTATATCATACAAGTTTGTTTAAAACAACTATGATTATTTTTACTATGTACACTTAGATACATAATGAGTTTATAAATTTTATATGCTATAGTCACACATGATAAATTTTCTTCAAAATATATGTACTTTTAGGAATAATATGAAATTGTAAGCACTAGTCAACGGAAATCAACCTCTCCTTGGTTCTGGAAAATATAAATATTTTTAATCTCACAGAAAAGAGATTTTTAAATATCTAAATTACTTTCAAGGAAATTTTTGCAGCATACTGATACATTAGGGGTATTAAATCAGGAGGAATTGAAGGACAAGAAAAAAGAGAGTGAAGAGGAATAAAAAGAAGGGAGAAAAAAGCAGAAATTTTGGTGACCAAGATATGCTGAATTAATAATAGCAGTTGCTACTGCTTTTTAAGATTATTACTGAAAATTATGATACTTTTAAATGTACATATTTCATTTATTACTTTTGCCTTGAAATGAGTTATGACTTTTAGGTATACAGTACTTTACTTCATTTATAATCTAGTATTTTGAATAATGGCATTTGAATTCTACCTATATCTTGATTTACAAACAGTATTTGCAAAGTATCAGGAAAAGTTTAAGTTACAAATGACAATACCAATGAATATTTAATTAACTGTTTCATTGAGCTGTTTCATTGAGGGTCCTAGGGACCCTCTAAGGAATTGCCACTAATGGAATAGCTTAAAACCTTAGAAAGATACTCTCTCATGGTTTTGAAGGCCAGAAGTTTAAAGTGGAACACTTACATGGCTTAGCTCTCTCTAAAGAATTGAAGGAAAGGCTAAAGGGTTCTCTCTTTTGAAGCAAGTTCAATATTCATCAAGGCAACTTCCAGTAGGTGTCAAGGCCTCAGTACAATTCTCCGCAGCTTCATCTGCCCTCTAGGCCTGTGGAGACCCTACAGGACCTACCGCTGGTCCAAGTTACTTTCTGTCTCTGGGCTTGCCTCTCTGGCTGCTGTCCCTGCAGTCATGGCTGTGACCTGAGTCATTTTTCTCTTTCTTGAAGTGTAGGGGATGTGCATAGGTGGGTAATTCTATCAGCTCTTTTTCTTTTTCTGACTACAGAATTCCAGAAGACTGACACCCCTCCTTTATTTTATCTTGTCTCTTTCTCCTTCAGTCGAAGCTGGAAGGGTATCTACAGATAAAAGATTGCCAAAGACTTTGTTAGTCTACAGTGGATGCCGAGAAAATCCATGTGTTTGCATAAAAGCATCCTTCACAGGTTCTTTCTGGATAACCCATGGCTATTTCCTGCCTCTGCTGAGATGGTTGACTGAATTCATGAAACACACAGCTAATCTGTTTAGCATCAGACTGGGAGGAGGACACATCTTAAGCTGTTTCTAGAGCACATTATCTAGATAGGCTGAGAATTTCCCACCCATCAATTCTACGAGGTTTTGTTGAGGGGAGGGTTGTTTTGTTTTTGCATAAAGGTTTCTTCTTCTATTTATCTCTTTTCTCTCATTTTTCCATAAGCATCAGGGAGATGCCAGACCACATAATCAACATGTTGGTTGGAAACTTCATCAGCTACGTATTTGAGTACCTCATTTCTGACTTTGGTTTTTCCACCCACAGAGTGCAATTTAGCCAGTTGTTTTTCTTTGCCACTTTATAACATGAAACACCACCCTCCAGTGTCCAATTGCATGATACTCAGTTTATTACTATTCCTTTTAATATTCACACTTCTTTTATGATGACATATGTATTATTTAAAATCGTAACAGGTTTTCCTCCCTTCTCTTGGATTCTGAGCCTTCAAAAGGCTCGTCTTTAACATCCATATATATTGGACTTACCAGTCACCTTTATTAATAAAACCAAATTTAATCACAAAATTAGCATTTTACCAACAACAAAAAAGAGCTTCTAATTTCAAACTAATACATAATAATATTCTTTGGAGTGGTTTAAGAGAAACTGTGGCTTGCTTTCTTTGACAAGATGTTTTGATAGCATATACTTTGCTATTTTTATTTTTGCTTCAGTCATTAAATATAAAACTTCCCTTTTAGGCTTATTTTCCTTTCCTGCATTAGTCAGTGATAAGAACTATCAAGATGAGAAGCAGAAGGATGTATTAGATTTAAGTAGTCAGAGTTCTTGAATAAGGATTTTAATAGATATTGTCAAAGAAAAAATATGTTAAATCAATATTGGGAATATAGGGAGAAAGGATGAAAATAAAGAAGTAAACAGGGTAAATAAAGTCTAGTTAGTCAATAAATTGAAACATAAAAGAGAAAGAGAAACTGGACATAAGTTGAAATTCACAGTAAGTTCCAGTGAGGCTATGGGAGAAATGATAATTTAAGGAGATGAGATTATTTAGAAGCAGAACCAATTGAGAGAAAAGCCCTATAAATACCAAACAGAAAAGGAACAAGCACCTAGGAGTCAGCTGGTGGATTCAGTGTAGAGGTACAAGGTGACTGTACTGGTTAGCAGATAAATTTTTAAAATTAGTTTGCTTGAGAAAACAGTAGCACGTTAATGGAAACTTGCAGGAGAGAATAAGAAATAAGTGAGCTGAAAAAATAAAAGCAACAGATAAAGAAAGAAAAACAAGTTATTCCATGTTTTACCAATCCTTACCTGTATAAAGTATTTTGAGCTGCAGCCCCAAGGAGTTTTATATGACCAAATTGACAATTTCTGTGATGTGTCCTGTCATAATTGGCTACTAGTAATTTGCAGTATGAAAGAAATGTTAGATCTACCTACCGAAGTCTAACAGAGGTTTGTTAATGGATCAAAGTACACAATTAAACGTTCACCTTTAAACACAATTTTATACAAAAATAAAAATAAAGTATATTTGCAGTCATTCAGTCAATGATCATGGTTGACAATTATTTAATTCTATGCCCTATATGCAATAGTCAGAAAGACTTACTAGTGATATTTAATTATCGTATCTCACACAAACCAGCTTGTTCCTATAGATAGAGCCTAGTTTCAATATGTCCCCCCACTCATAATATACCATCATATTTATTACTTCAAGAATGGTAAGGGGCAATAATGGCCTGTGTTGAAGTCAGTTTTTCCATCTCTGCTATTCCATTGTTAAAAAGGAATATTATTTTTGGATGGACAGGCAAATAACCACAATTTATTTTAAAAGCTTATCTATGTAACAAAAACATTTGTACCCTCTTAATATTTGGAAATAATTAAAAATATATATATAGGCACTAACATGTGTATGAGTCTACTCTGGATGTCACAAATGAATACCAAAGACTGAATAGCTTAAACAACAGATACTTATTTTCCCTCAGTTCTGGAGACTAGAAGTCCAAGGCCAAGGTCCTAGTAGGCCTGGTTTCTGGTAAGGCCTTCCTGGCTTGCAGATGGCCACTTTCTCTTTGTCTTCATATGACCTTTCTTTTGAGGGTATGTAAGTTAATGTGTCTTTCTCTCTTTTTTTTTTCTATTGATTTGCTTTTTGCTTTTAATATGGGGTCTAACTGTGTTGCCCTGGCTAGACGGCAGTGGCACAGTTATAGTTCACTCTAACATTAAACTCCTAGGTTTTAAGGATCCTCCAACTTCAGCCTCTCAAATAACTAGTACTATAGGTGGGCCACCTTGTCTAGCAATTTATTTTTCTTTGTAGAGACAGGGTCTCACTATGTTGCCCAAACTGGTCTTGAACTCCTGGCCTCAAGCGATCCTCTCATTTCCTTGGCCTCCCAAAGTCCAGGGATTAAAGACCTGAGCCACTGAATCTTCCTCCTAGTACGTGAACATAAAAATCTACTAGATTAAGGTCCCACCCTTATGACCTCATTTAACCTCAATTACCTTCTTAAAAGCCCTAGCTTCACCTACCTAGTCACATTAAAGTCTAGGGCTTCCACATGAAAATGTTGGAGAAGCACAATTTAATCCACAACAACAAGAATAGAATGAAATAAGAGTTAGTGATTTTTTTGTGTGTTAATGACGTATGTTTCTAGTTGAGAACTTAGTAACTGTCTTTACATCAGTGGCAATATTAGTCTCTTGCTGGTAGTCAATATTAACAACAGAATTTTTTTCCCAGTAAAGGAATCCATTTCTCTAAAGCTTGCCATTTAGTCAATTGATTGTTAATCATACATTCTTCTGTCATAGACATTATATAAAAAATCCATACTAAAAGAAATTGGACCCTAGCTGGAAGAAGTGCCATTACCAAAAATGATCTGGGAAATGTATAAAGCATATAAAATAATTCTAGTAGGATAATTTTTTTTTCGTATACCAAGCTCATGATTTTATTGCTTAAGGTTTTTGTTTTTTTTTACAAAGATGTCAGTTTCTTTATACTAAGGAATTTTAGGTTTAATCCGTTGGTTAAATAGTTGTCAAGAACAAAAAAAATAAGATGAGATTTTGTATTTTTATTTCTGGAATTAAGAAAATCTTTGGTTATGGGGACATAAATATGCAAATTGACATTGTGTGACTTCAGTGGGGCTTTCTAAAGTTTGCCCAAGTGATCTTTAGGCCTGAGGCATCCATCACCTCTGAGGTACAATCAGATTTGAATGTGGATTCCTGGAACAGGATATCAGGAAGTCCAATAGGGTTTGTGGTATAAATGATTCTAAAATCAGCGGGAAGAGAACAGAGCTGCTGAATTGCCTGAGGCATACTGAAGGCTTTAAGTAGTTTTATTTGCAAAAGAATAACCTGAAACTGAAAACATCAGCTGTATATTAAAATAATCACATTTTCCTATTTTTCTTTCCTACGTTCTTAATCTGCACCAGAGAAGCAATAATAAATACTTCTTAGAGCCATGGAGTTTATAGTGAAATCTTTTGGGAGTTTATTTTTAGAGTATCTAAACATTGTTTCCTTGGCATAAAATATGCAGAAATCATTCTGCCGAGTAAACTATTAAGTATTCATATCTATTCTCTTACTAAAGCTAGATTGCTTGCTATAATATCCTCTAAAATGAATCTATTATGTCTAATTTAAATTCTGCAACTTTCCTCTCTATTAGACCAATATCCCTGGGTGAGGAGATTAGTGGATAACCTCTGTTACAAATTCTTTATCCCTCACACAAACTGGGATCTTAGTACATTTCAAGTCTCCAGATCTCCTGAACACAGATATATATACTTCTTTCACAAAGAAGAGTGTCATCTCTTTCAGGGAAGTATACCGCCATAGTGAGAAAAGAAGACTCCTATCTGTGGTCCCTATGATGTTGAATATGGAAGAGAAAACTCCTATTTGTGGTCCCTATGATGTTGAATATGCCACATAAATAACCAGATGAAATTTCTACGTGTGTTGCTTTTGACATCAGAACATAGGAAATCCTGGCATTAGGCCTTAACATTTCACTCCCTTATACCATGAAACACTAGATGAGTTGGTAAATAAGCAAATTTCTTATTTATTCCTACTGTTCTGAATGAGATTTAAAGATGCCTTAGTCATTGGAGTTTCATTACTAGGCATGTTCAAATTAAGAATATTTAAGTCTGGCTTGGCGCCTGTACCTCAGTGGTTAGGGCACTGGCCACATATACTGGGGCTGGTGGATTTGAACTGGCCCCGGCCTGATAAACAACAATGACAACTACAACAAAAAATAGCTGGGTGTTGTGGTGAGTGCCTGTACTTCCGGCTACTTGGGAGGCTGAGGCAAGAGAATCTCTTAAGCCCAAGAGTTTGAGGTTACTGTGAGCTGTGATGTCATGAGACTCTACGGAGGGTGACATAGTCACACTCTGTTTGTATAAGCACATCAAATTGTATAAAAAAAATCAAGACATTGTACCCCACATATGCATAAATGTATTCATGATCTATGTGTATATAACTTAATAAAAAAATAAATAAAAAAAAAGAATGGTTGAGTCTTTGTAGGTTTTGGATACAGCTTACCACATAACCCTAGAGCCTAGAAATACTAAAGACAGGAATTACAAGTTATGGAAGAAATAGTTGGTGATAAAATCATATAATGTATTCTAATTTATTTATTTATTAATTCACATTAATTATTTAGTACCTCTGTATGCCAGGTAATAATCCAAATATGGAGAATACAGAATTTAAAAAAAAGAAAAAATTATGAAACTTAGATTCTAGTCAGAAAAGACATAATAAATATATTACTTGAGTTGTGGAAGTAAGAAGTATGACTTAAAAATATTCTAAGAGAAAACTTGTGACAAAGGTAAAAGAGAAAGAAACCATTTTTATTAGTAGTAAATAAACATTAAAGCAGAATGTGATGCACGTTAAAGTATACTGAGAACTTTCAGTGACAGAAACAGACAACCAGATGTAACCTACTACATACATGTTCTCATAATATACAAGAAATTCTCAAGTGAAAGAACCAGTGTGATGTTGGCTGTGGGTTTGTCATATGTGGCTTTTAAAATTTTCATAGTAGGGCTAAATACATTGGATACTTTTTCTTCCATTCTTTGGATACTTTGCTAAAAAGAATATTTTCCAGCTCCATCCATGTAAACATGAAGGAGGTAAAGTCTACTATGAAACAATTTTAGCCCAGGAATATGAGGAGAGGGAGGGGGGAGGGGGGAGGAGGGAGGGTGTTTGGTGGAATCACACCTATGGTTCATCCTATAAGGGTACATGGAATCTCTCTAAATGTAGAATATAAGTGTCTTAACACAATAACTAAGAAAAAGACATGAAGGCTATGTTAAACAGTTGGATGAAAGTATTTCAAATCGTATACAGAAACAGTACACTGTACCCCATGATAGCATTAATGTACACTGCTATGATTTAATAAAATAAATAAATAAGTTCCTTCTATGCCTACTTTGTAGAAAGGGTTTTTATCATAAAAAGTTGCGGTATTTTATTAAATGCTTTTTGTTTTGCATTTATTATGGTGATCATAGGGTCTTTATTTTTGCTTTTTTTTCCATACTATACTGAGTGGAAAAAGTTGAAAGCATTCCTTTCCATCAGAGAAAGGCAAATTAAAATTATAATGTAAGACCCAAAACAAAAGTACTCACTGTCACCAGTTCTATTCAACATAGTAATGGACGTACAAGTCAGAGCAATCAGGCAAAAGAAAGAATTAAAGGGTATCTAAGTCAAGGAAGAGGAGGTCAAAATATTGCTTTTTGCTGCCCATAAGATCTCATATCTAGAAATGACCCCACCAAGAGACTACTGGAATTGATACATAAATTCAGCAAAGATGTGGGTTAAAAATCAATATATGCAAATCAGTAACATTTCTATACATTAGTAACAGTCAAGCTGAGAGTCAAATAAAAAAATAGTTACCAATCACAACAGCTATGAAGAAAATAAAATGTCCAGGAATATACTTAACCAAGGAGGTGAAAGATCTCTAAATAAGTGTGAAACACCAATGAAAAGAAGTCACAGGGGATAGAAACAAATAGAAAAACATATCTTGCTCAAGGATTGCTATAATTAACATTGTTAAAATGTCCACACTACCCAGAATAATTTACAGATTCTATGCAACCTTCCTCAAAATACCAAAGTCATACTTCACTTACCTAGGAAATTAATTTTATATTTCATTTGGAACCACAAAGGAGCCTGAAAAGCCAAAGCAATCTTAAGCAAAAGGAACAAATCTGGAGTAATTATCTTACTTGAAACAATACTATAAAGCTAAAGTAATGCAAACAGCATGGCATATGTATAAAAATAAAGATAAAAATCAATGGAACAGAATAAAGAACCCAGATAAAATCATTCACATTCTGGGAACTGATCTTTGACATATCAGACAATAACATATACTGGGGGAAAAAAAAGAAAGGCTTGTCCAATAAATGGTGATGTGAAAATTGGATAGCCACATGCAGAATAATGAAACAGAACCCATATCTCTTATCAGTCATAAAAATTAATTCAAATTCAAGATAGAAAAAGACTTTAATGTAAGGCATAAAACAATAAGAATTCCAGACAAAATGGAGGAAATACTCTTTCAGATATTGACTTATACAAAGAATTTATGACTAAGACCCAAAGGCAATGATAGCAACAATGGAAATAAATAAATGGGACTTGATTAAGTTAAAAATTTCTGCACCCTGCACAGATAAGGAAATAATCAACAGAGCAAATAGAAATCCTTCAGAGTGGAAGAAAAATCTTCACAAACTACCATCCAACAAAGAGCTAATCTCCACAACGTACTCATGCAAATTAAGAAGAAAACACCATTTAAAAGTGGGTAAAAGACATAAATGAAAACTGTCCAAAAGAAGATAAACAAATAAATATATGAAAAAATGCTCGACAACACTAATCATCAGGAAAGGAAAATTAAAACTGTCATGAGACATCACCTTACCTGTATTAGAAAGGCTTTTATTAAAGTAAAAAAATAATAGAAGTTTGTGTGGTTGCAGAGAGAATGAAAAACCTTAAACACTCCTGAAAGTACAACCTTTATAGGAAATAGTGTGGAGAATCTTCAAAGAACTAAGACCTGCCATTCCATCTAGCAATCCCATTACCGGGTATCTACCCAAAGGAAAAGAAATCACTTTATCAAAAAGACACCTGCACTGAAATGTTTATTGCAGCATAAATCACAATTGTAAAGATGTACAATCAACCCACGTACCCATCATTTCATGAGTAGATTAACAAAATGTGGTACATGTATACCATGGGGATAAAAGGATGAATTAAAGCCTTTTGCCGAAATTTGAATGGAACTGGAGACCAGTATCCTGAGTGAAGTATCTCAAGACTGGAGAAACAAACACCACATATATGTGCTATTAAATGGAAACTAACACATGTGCACCAAGGAATGTAAAATTCAGTGGAAATCAAGCAGGGAGGAGGAGTAGGAAGACTTGGGTGAGAATCTACCTAGTGGCTACAGTGAACACTGCTCAGGTGATGGGCACGTCTATAGCCCTGTCTCAAGTGATGGATCTGTAAAAAAAAAAAAAAAAAAAAAAAAAAAATTTGCACCCCTTTAATATTTTGAAATAAAAAGTAACTTTTTTTCTTAAAAGTAAGAGAATCATTGGTCACCCATAATTTCTTTTACACTCACTTGCTAAATGGAGTTGGCATCAGTATTCTTAAATTGTGTTTATACAGAGGGAAAACATGCTTCTTAGGGCTTCATGACACAAGGTAGTTTTGCAAATTGGAGGGAGATACCTGCCTAAGTTAGGCTCCTACCCTATTTCAAAAACTAGAATCAAAGGGCATTATCCTCCTTGATGATTACATTTCAAAGAGATGGTTCTCAAGTCTTGATGAAAGCATTTCTGGGCCTTAGAGCCAGCAAGAGGCTAATTTGCTTTGTTAAAGATTTACATACATGTCAAAGGGATAAAAGAATTAACACTACAAGCTTTCTAAAGTGAGATTCCAGGAAAAGAGCAGGAAGCCCTTTCAATTATTTTCAACAGAAAGAATCAAGCCTCTTTCTTATTTTAAATTTGTATTTGCTCTTATAGTCTCCTCTGTGTTACTGTAAAATCATAACATCACAATTTTCTAATTATCTCTATTGTTATTTTTACCTTTTTCTGGGCAAGTTTCAGGTATCTCTCTATATATTCAGTGAGTCCAGTGCAATTTAAAATAAAAATAATTTCTTTGCAGTCAGTGATAAATAAATATTTTATTACCTTACTATTTTAGGATTTTGTTTTGTTTTGTTTCTCTGGGAGCAAAAAAAGAGATTTTT
The DNA here is from genome assembly GCF_000181295.1 of Otolemur garnettii. Classification (NCBI taxonomy): domain Eukaryota; kingdom Metazoa; phylum Chordata; class Mammalia; order Primates; family Galagidae; genus Otolemur; species Otolemur garnettii. Next base: position 3,373,637 of record NW_003852432.1, read on the forward strand.
AGCTTTTTCCTCGCCCAGAGAAGTCTTTGGAGTTAAGGAAAAAACTTCTGTCACAAAAACAATTTTGTCAATGTTACCTATATTGTAACTGAAAGATATTGGCTTGTCAGACATTGAATCTCTCGTGATCTTTCTCTTTCTATGACAGAAAGAAAAGTGTTGGGCTAGGATACTGTTACAATATCCAAAGGTGGGCAATTGAAAAGCAAACAGTCCCAATGTCCATTTGTCAGTTCTACTCACAGCAATTAATCAGCAATTGCCATTTAAGTAAGAATATGGCCAAATACAGAGACTTCATCCTCCTGGTAAAGTAATTTTCAAGTTTTGATTTCATTTACAGAACGAAAGTCTTCTACTATTTAACAAATGTTTGTAGTTAGAGGAAAGCATATTTGGTAGAGGGAAAAGGGAAGTAATGGAAAATAAAATGTGTGGTAGAAAAACGTCATTTCAAGGGTGGCGCCTGTGGTTCAAAGGAGTAAGGCGCTGGCCCCATATACCGGAGGTGGCAGGTTCAAATCCAGCCCCAGCCAAAACAACTGCAAAAAAGAAAAAAAAAAATCATTTCAACCTTAGTTATTTAAATGATTATCTGAATTAATCAAAATGGTTTTCCACTCTGGCTAAAGTTGCCCTATTTCAGGTACTCTGGAAGGTCTGTGAAACATTTCTTTTTCTTCTTCTTTTTTTTTTTTTTTTTTCTTTTGAGACAGAGTCTCACATCTGCCTGGGGAAAGTGCCATGGTATCATAGCTCAAAGCAATGTCAAACTCTTGGGCTCAAGTGATTCTCTTGCCTCAGCCTACCAAGTAGCTGGGACTACCCCACTACAACTCTTGGCTAGAGTTAGTCCTTAGAATTGAAATCCTGGCAGTGCCTGTGGCTCAAAGGAGTAGAGCACCAGACCCATGTACTGGAGGTGGTGGGTTCAAACCTGGCCCTGGCCTCCCCTCCCCCCAAAAAATGAGGT
>NW_003852432.1:3374733-3397564 GCF_000181295.1 Otolemur garnettii
TTTTTTTTTAAACAGATTTGTCTTTACACCCCTGGTCCCTGTGTTTACTCCCTCTATTCAGCCGCAGAAGTCTCCTACTCATTCCTTAACTCAGTAGTTACCGTTCAGACGCTCAGCCTTGGTGCTTCCTTTCTTCTCAGCTGGGAGGATTCAACTTTCCTCCCACCCCCACTCCAGGTAATGCATTCACAGAGCTCACACTTCACCTCCCAAAAGTTTCCCCTCACTTGTCACTTTATCAGAGAGGCTTTCTTAGGGCCACACATACAAATAGCACCTTCTCCTTCATTTCTAGAACTTCTCACATCGCATTTACCCTGTCCTGTACTTCCTCCTAGTTTGTGGACAACACCTGCCATGAGTAAAAGCAAAGCCGTTCAGTGCACAATGAGTTGCCACCTTTTTGTAACTTCTACCGAATCCTCTTCTACTCACTAATGCATGTGATTTTATCAGTAAACATGAACCTAAAATGTTCTGCTTTTTTTTCATAGACTTCCATGTTTTCAGTTTCTTAGGCTATTGCATCCATATTTATCCTACAACATCACCGCCTGCAATCTGTTAGCAACGTGTAGTTGTCTCCACTGCCACTGCAAGAATGAAGCTGTTTGAAGGCCAAGGGTGGGTTCTTTCCATCTTTAAACACTCTAAACAATTTGCTAACTAATTGCCTGAAATATAAACTTTTATCACATAATTAGTTGCCAAATGTGAAAATTTATGTAAAGATATCCTGTATTGATACAAATATGTGATTTTCTATGAAGTTGAGCTATCTCAGAATAAAGAAAATTTAACAGGAATAAACATCACAGAATGCATTCATTAACTTTTAGAGGAGGTTATTGGAATTTGGATGGTGGAATTTATTGCTTGATTCCAAAGGTAAATTGGTACTTGCAAAGCTTTTCTTAAAGCAACTTGGTACCATAAGGGTGTTCAGATTCTCCTAAGGTAACACCATATAGATAGCCTGTTCCTCTCTTTTCTAATCTGATTGATTTATTATTGTTCTTCCAAATAAGGAACCCTTTTGAAGTAGAGCCAATTTTCCATACAGTATCATTCCTTGTTTGATATTATTCTGTATATTTGTAGGGTTTGTTATAGACAGAATTTTTTTCATATCTATTTTTTCCTTTTATTTTTGCAACTCTTCCTGTCGGGACCTTGTAACAGCAACCTATGCCAATATGTTTTACGCCATGGAAAAACTGAATTTGAAAACAATACATATGTAAAAAGACATTATCTTTCAATTCCAAGGCACTATCATTCTACAGATAAAATTGATAATATTGCTTGGGGGAAGAATTTTTTTCTTAACTTTAAAGTCTTCTCTCGGAGGGGAATATCTTATTTGCTTCGGAAAAATGTCTTGTTTACTTCAGAAAACTAAAACTAAAATAATTAAATAACAAAATATTTATTTTTACATCAAATTTCTAATATTACCTCTGAAATAATATGATGTAAAAATATAAAATGGATCATTATTTTCAACCTAGTCAGTATTAAAAGAAGGAAACTCCCTTTACATTTTATGTAAAAAATACAGCCACAATGAGTATGTTAAAAATTTAAAATTTCTTTTATATTCTATTATTTGATATCTATTTAGTATTAAGATACGGTAAGGTTAAAGGATACTTTCTTCAAGGAAATGAAAGATGATAAATTGGGTCATGTGCTCATTACTAAAACCATTCAAGAATCTCTGGATTATTTTTTCTGGTCATGTCATTATATGATAATTACATTAAAACCCTGAAAATTGATGATGGACAGAGAGGCAAGCTTCATGTGCCTTTATGGTAGCAAATCATGTAAACTTGATGATTTTAGATAGCATGTCCAGATACTCTGAAAATACACTGTACATTAAAATAGTTTGAGTCTACCAGAAGGTACTTGTGTGTTACCTGATTATTAAAAATAAAGATGATTTCCAATCGCACCACTGAGCATACATTAAAATAGAAACTGAAATAAGTATATGAAAGAGATTGACATTCCTGTGCTTATTGCAGCATTATTCACAGTGGCCCAGAACTATGGAATCAACTGAAGTGCCCATCACTAAATGAATGGAGAAATAACATGGGGTAAGTTGTGTTCAGCCTTAAAACAGAAGGAAATCCTGTCATTGTGACAACATAAATGAACCCAGAGGACATTATACCAAGTAACATAAGCCAGGCACAGAATGATAAATACCACATAATTTCTATGAAGTTATGTGATATTTATACGAAACCGTAAAAAGTTAAACTCATGAAGCAGAAAGTAGAATGGAAGTTTCCGGGGACTGGAGGGAGGAAGCTGGAGAAGATGCTGGTTAAAGGACACAAAATTTCACTCACATAAGAGGAGTAAGTTCAAGAAGTCTGTTGTACAAAATAGTGACTATTATTCATAGCAATGTCTTTTATTCTAGAAAATTATTATTAAGAGAATAGGTTTCAAGTGTTCTTCCTGCAAAGAATGATGAGTACAGGAGGCAATGCGTATGTTAATTAGCCTCATTTAGCCATTCCACAATGTATACATATGTCAAAACATGTCCACAATATTCGAGATTTTTATGTCAATTTAATAAAATTTATTATTTTTAAAAATTAGAGCTGGTCTCTTTCGTCAAAGTCTTATGGGCTAATACTCATTCCTGCTCACAATGGAAATAAGACAATGTCATAAAAATAACACCTGAGAGTCTGTGATTTCCTTTGGTTAAAAGTCTTTCCCAATCATCAGTAATGGGCCTGAGGCAAAAGAGTCATGCTTCTTGAGATTATAAAATAGCATGTTTATCAGGAATTAAACCCCATTTCTCAATAAATCTGAAACACTCTAAATACATTGCTTATTAGGAACTCAACACCTTTTGAAGCAGCGGTTCTCAACCTGCGGGTTGTGACCCACAGGACCTGGATGAAAAGGTCACAGCATAAGGAAGGTTGAGAACCGCTGTTTCAAAGTAAATATGAAAAGCCATGTAACCGGAGTGTAAAATCCTGTGCAATCGTTCCTTTCAGTCTCACCTGTGAGGCTGATAACCCAAATCGGCATGCCAGTGCAGAAGCTCCACAGGATTCAAATCACTCTCCAAACCCCGCACATTCTCCTTGAATCAAGTTTTACTCCATTGATAAAGAAATTCACCTCAAGACTAAAAAGGAAATTTTTTCTTCATAAGACAGGCCTGATGGAGATTCTGTTATACAAGCTTTTTGTTAGACATGAAATTGAAAATTCAGTATGTCCTTGGTGTCCCAGCACATTCTACTTGACACAGCACGTGGATCACAAGACTACCTGAATGACTGTAAACACATTGAAAGCCAGAACAACAAAATGCATAATGACATTCACATTTACAAAAGTCTGTAGGCACCAAGTCCCTTGGCCCCTCATAGGTTTGCTGAAAAATCACTAATAGGTGTGAGGCAGATTAATTAATGGGACATACACATTTATATATTCATTATGTATACCCGGAACCTCCAGAATGAAGACTGAAAGACAGAGGAGAAAGTTTCCATTTTTATATTTAGGTTTAAAGTATGGGCAACTGTATAGAAATATGATTGGAGAAAAAGGTTATGACCTAATGATAATAGATTAACTAGGGAAATCCAGCAAGGCCTGTTTTCTAGGTTATTTTTTAATTCTATACATTTATTTTATACTTAATTTTGTAGATGTTGAATAATGATTAATTTTATTATATTTTTATTTATAAAAAATTCATTAATTGTTATGATTCTTTACATAAATTGTCTAGATTACTTTTGGCCTCTTTAAGTGTGTATTTCTTCTTTCTGAGTGTAGGGTAGAACCCTCTCTGGAACAGGGCTCTTATGACCTGCAGTCAAACCAGGTAAGTCAGGTAATTCTTTATGGCCAGTTTATATGCAGAACAATTTTAGGTTTTAAGGTGGGCTTTTAGGAAAATGGATATTGGCTTTTGTGACCCACCTTGGGAAAGAGAGATTCTAGTTTCTATGGCTACTCTCAGAAAAGAACAGGACCGAGAGACAGCAGGGCAGAAGAAGGTCAGAAAGAAACTTCTGTTTCTAAGGCCTATTTTCTGAACTTCATCAATTTCATTTCTTATCTGTTACCTTATACTTAAAATGCCATTGAAAAATATTCTGTTAGCAGCAATTTCAGGGATCTAGGTATATTTCTATCATAGAGATGAATCTGACTCTTGTTTCCTTCATGATGAGCCTACAGCAACATGACAAACACACACACTGGCTCACAACTTTATATGGAAAATATTTTTAAATGGAGAAAAAAAAAATGTGCATAGTACTGATACAAGGCGGTTGGGAAGGACATGCCCTCTCAGCTCTGGGGATGTTGGTGCAGCAGCAGCCAGCAGAGGAACTAGGGGTTGGAGCGTAGGCAGAGGGGCCACAGGAGGCTCCAGTGGCTCTAGGGGCCAGACAACTGCTGGGGGATACATATAGGTTGACAGCTCAGGGAGGATAGTACTGTCCCTGCCCGGACCTCTGTTTCCCTCCCCTTGCACGTAGGAAGCCCCATTTCTTGACCTGGGCAATTTTATCTAAGTTTCCTAGGCCTGGGAAATTTCTTGAAAGGACTATATCCATTCATTTATGCATTCATTCCCCTTGCCCTTAGCCAAGGGACTGTATCCATTCATTTATGCTCTCATCCCTCTCATCCAAACCCTAACCTTAATTCTAACCCTAACCCAGCAGTAGGGACTGTATCCATTCATTTGTTACCAAGTCCTGGCCAAATGTACAAAGGATCCATGCAATTATATATACTCATGTACTCCTAGACAAAGAACCTAGGCAGAGAGAGAGATTCTCTGACTTAATTCTTCCCCCCAGCCAGGATCTTTGGTGGTTTTTAATGTATTATTCTCTGTAAAGTAAATCCTGTCTTATCACCGATCTGTGTTCTGTGGATTCATTCTTTGAATCCCCAAGACCAAGGACCTACTGACGGAGAAATTTTGGAGTCATTATTATAATATAGGGTGACATCTGTGTCACTGAGATTACAATGTGAGCAAGTCTGAGTAAGGCCTGTCTTACTTCCTTTCCCAGAAAGCCTTGTGGAAAGATTCCTTTGAACTTATAAAAGTGAGATCTGTGCCGTCCACCCTTCGGAAGGAATCGTCCTTACACCCTTCGCATTAGAAACAAAGTACTTGTTTTTCCGTTTTTTTAATTCTGATATTGCCCTCCGAATTTGACATATAATATGATTTGGATTTTTTTATTAATGGGTGCTGATATATGAGTGTTAGTCCTAGAATGGAAATATTAATGTTAATCACTTGGCATGATTCACCTTTAAATGGCAACATGCTCTGTTGTTCAGCTGTGGAAAATGGAGATTGGCAGTTTCATTACTTACTTCAGGAATTCTCTTCCTTTTAACAACCAATTAATTTTGCCATTGTTTGGTCTAAATTATAATTATGTTTCTCCTAAAAAAGGTACAGTAAGACCACTTGTGAAAGATAATTACTATAGTTCCTAGGCAAGGATTGATACACTTGCCTGTTTCCTCCAGAAGACACTGTTTACTTGTTTTACTTATTATGGCCTCAGGTTTTAAGACATATTAAAGACATATTTACAGAGATTCTCATTCATGTAAAATTTTCCTTCCCAACATTAACAGCCCCCTACTTGATTAAGAATTGGAGAATGTTATAAATATTCCTGAGAGACAGGCCACAGGCAAGATATCAAGTAGGTTTTATACAGAAAATAAAACCAAAGCCAGTAGTACTTCATGGTTTACCCAGAAAGGCAATTAATTATTTATTGAACCAAAAGTTGTATATACATACCCTTTCCTTTAGCGTGTAAGCTACCCTACTTTACTTACTTTCACTGATGAAGGAAAACATTCTGTTTACATATTTTTAATGCCTGTGCAACTGGAAAAGATATGGCAGATTAAGGATCTCTTCACTTCCCCGACAAGCAGAAAATTGTTTATACCATAAATTTAAATCCCCACTGACACAAATTTTCCCCCCAAATTAAGGCTGTTATTGTTATAGTAAAACAAGTAACAAAAAAGTGTAACTTAGTACTATGTGATAACCATGAAATTTATAAGAGATTGGATTTCGTGAGCCATAGGTCATTGAATCCCCAGAGTTCTTCAATTATGAAAAAATAGAATTAAAGAAAGATCTCCATAAATGTCTAAGTTAACAAACAATAGTGCATGTATGGAAATATTTTTATTTACTCAAAACAGGCATTGTTTCACATTCAGAGTATATAAAGTATTTTAGGGTAGTTTACAACATAATTTCAAAACCAACAGAGAACCCTTTTTATATTTCCAAAAGATAAATATTCTGTTTTACACCTGGTTGATATTTCTTTCTAATAAGGCATATGCTATATAAATGTATGGACATATTTATATATGGACATGTAGATAGATTACACATACCTATAAATATATAGATTCACACATACCTACATAATTTCACTATATTAAAATAGTCCCATGTTGATAGATATTAGTAATATATATAGTTAAATTATTTGAGATCATTGTTTATAATACATAAAAGTTGAACCTCACAATGCCTAACACATTGTGTTATGTTCAAATAAAATGTATTGCAGTGAAATTAAATGAGACATTGATTTTGTATAAAAATGCTCCTTACAGAGTATGGAAAATGAGTATTTAAATAAAATGAACATTTTAGTTTAATATTGAAAAGCATAAATTATCATTGTTAAGAAAGCTGAAATGTTTACTTACATCTGAATAAAAAAATAAAACCTTAGGCAACAGAACATAGAAATTATATTTGAAATTACCATTTAAGCTATAAGTGTTACATTCTCAAGACTTGTGTTTGCTACCTAGTAATAAACCTACATGGACCAGAAACAATAAACTGTACTGAAACTTTAGAACAAAAACCGTGATATGGGGAATACTTACAATATAAAAAAAGTCAGCCAGAAAGATGAATAGATTTGCTACATTATATCAGAGAATGTCTGCTATAAGGATTGGAAAATTAAAATTGCGACATATTGAATGACGTATAAAGGAAGGAAAATTCAATGGTATAATTTTTCCAAGAAAATGTGTCAAACTGAGGAATTCATAAGAATATTGCTATACTTAAATTGTATAATAATTAATACTTTAAATTCAAAAATTCTAATAAAAACTGTAAATCTTAAAATTTTATATAAAAATCTATAGCAGAACTTCATATATTTTGGAAATAAAATGATAGAATGATAAAAAACCAATGCCAGAGATTAGAAAATTATGGCTAACTAGAGATGCTGGTTGTCATATCGTCCAGAGAGAAGGAAGGGTTAGGGGGTCATGGGAAGAGCTCAGGTATAATTTTGGGGAAACATTCCAGAGCTTGCTGGAGACTTAACAGAAAGAAAGAAAGTGCAAAGTAGAAAAAGAAGAAAAAAATATGTGACAGAGATTAAGCCTGGAGAAGCTCAGAGCCTTGTGAAGGTAATTGGTGGGGATTTGGTTTCTCCTTCGCACACATCTTTGGTAGTCAGCTAGCTACTGAGCTGCCTAAGAGCTTTCCGCCTGCACCACAATCACAGCTGCAACCACCTTCCTGGGGCCCGTGGGCACAGCCCCACGGCAGTCCCTAACAACAGGGCGAGATGCTGTGCTACTTCTCTGCCCATACGGCCCCTTTCTCCAAGCAGAGAGGTCCAGCCCTTCCGTTTCCACATCCTAGGTTCCAGCACGGTTCCCAACTCCTGCTCACACTGAGGTGGGGCCTGGGAGAACTTGTGTGATCCCAGAGCTTGGACATTCTGAGTGGGTTTCTTTCTGGGGAGAGACACCAGTAGAACTGGAGTGAGTGCCCGCACCCTTCCTTTCAGACTCTTTTCCCCCTTTCCTCCCTTACTCACTGCAGCCAAAGGGGACCTTAAATCAAGACTTTGAGAGGTGGCCTTCAGCTCTGTTAATGTCCCTAGTGTCTGAGTTTTCTGCAGAAAGACTCAGGCCCACATCTCTTCACTTGAGGACCTCCAGTGGACCTCCAGGTGCTCAATCTGAGAGTTCCCTGACCCGCCCCCCCCCAACATTCCCTCCAGATGCACAACAGTGAGACAGGCAGGTAGGATTCAATCAGGTTGCTTAGGAGAAAGGGGTGGGGGTTCACTGACAGCTAAACTCCAGAGGCAGAGAAGCCCACTAGGCAGAACAGACGGGGGCAGCAATACAAGGCCTCAACAGCAGCAGATTGGTGGAGCACCTGATGCAGGACAGGTGTCGCCAAGACCTGCCGCCTTAGTCCTGGTAGTGTTGGTATAGCTATAGCTGTAGCTGGCAGTGGAACCAGGGAGCTGAAGGTTTCCAAGGGCTGAGAGTTCAATGGACAGCTGGTTGTAACTGATGAAGACCCACGCCCTAAATATAAACATTGAATTCTGGCAAAACAACCCCCTGCAACTATATATACCCCTGAGCAGAGAGGCCGAGGACAGACGTTGGAGAGTGAGCAAGAGAGTTTGTTCCCCACCTCAGTTCTCTCTGCCAGGAGGTTTGGTTTTTGTAGTTTTTATATTTTTTGTTTCTGTGAATAAATCCTGTCTTACCCCTGATCTGTGGTCCTTCAATTCATTCTTCAACACTGAGACCAAGAATCTGAAGCTTCGGTATCATATTTGGGGAGCCAGCCAGGAAAGAAGATGAAATTCCGGTATCACACCCATCTCCCTGCAGCAAAACGTGTCCTCAAACTGGGCCAGGTCCATGGGCAGTGCAGCCTGCAGCACCACTGCCGATGCACTTTGCAAATTTGGGCACCAGTTTACAGCCAGACACTAGGAGTTTTTTAGGGCAGGAGAATAGTGAGGTGGGCAAAGACCACTCCTGATAGCCAGGCAGTGAATTGCAGACGGTTCCATCCCAACAAGCAGACTTTCTTGTCTGGACAGAGCTGCTTCAGCCCCTTTCCCCAGTGTCCTTCCAAAGCAGACTGAAAGCTGAACTTGATTCTGTCTCAGCCGGAATGTACTTCTGGGGAACCTCAAAGCAAGCTCATCCCATTCAGTCTTTCTCTTCCACTCACTTTCTGCTGTGCTGGAGAATAAGGAATCCCCTCAGAGGTGCAGGGCTACATCCAAACCCTATTTAGTTTATTTAAGCTTGACCAGCCACAGGTCTGACCCACCCTTGCAGTACCTGGGCTGCTGAGACAAACCCCGGCCTGTGCAACTGGACATCAGCTGTCTTCACATTGGTGGGGCAGCCCTCCAACAGAGCAGCTCTGCCTCACAGTTCCCAGAGCCAGCTCTAAAGCTCTGGCTGTGCCCAAGGCAGAGGCTCTACCCCTGTGCTGGGAAAATTGGATAGCAACATGCAGAAGAATAAAACAGGACCCCTATCTCTCACCACTCACAGAAATTAAATCAAGATGGATAAATACTTAAATGTAAGGCATTAAGCTATAAGAATTTTAGAGAAAAATGTAGGAAAAACTATTCTACATATAAAGAATGTCCTAGGCAAAGAATGTATGACCAGGACAACAAAGGCAGTTACAGTAACTTTAAAATTAAATAAATTGCATTTGGTTAAACTAAAACATTTCTGCACAGTTAAGGAAATAATCAACAGAGCAAATATACAACCCATAGAATGGGAGAAAATATTAGTGAGCTATACCTGTGATAAAGGGCTAATATCCAGACTCTACAAAGAACTCAGGCAAATCGACAAGATAGAAACAAATAACTCTGTTAAAAGTGGGCACAAGACATGAACAGAAGTGTTTCTGACAAATACAGAGAAATAACCAAGGAATACATAAAACAATGATCAGTGACACTTGTCATCAGGGAAAGGCAAATTAAAACCACAATGAGATATCAACTTACCCCTGTTAGAATGGCTATTACTAAAAAGTCTAAAAAAAATGTTGACATAGATATAGAAAGAAAGGAATGCTTATACACTGTTGGTGAGACTCTATGGAAAACAGTATGGAGATTCTTCAAAGAACTCTAAGTAGTCCCAACGTCTGTTCCAGGAAACCCACTACAGGGAATCTAACCCCTCTCCAAAAAAAAAAAAAAAGTCATTTTATCAAAGAGATGCTTCCACTCAAATGTTAACTGCAGCACAGCTATAATTGCAAGGATATGATATCAACCCAAGTATCTATCAATTCATGAGTGGATTAACAAATGTGGCTTATATATAACATGAAGTACTACTCAGCCATAAAAAAGATAAATTAATGAGTTCTGTAACAATTTGGATGAAACTAGATGTGATTCTCCTGAGTACAGTATCCCAAGAATGGTAAAACAAATTCCAGATTTATGTGCTATTCAGCTGGAACTAACTGATGAGGACATGTGCACAAAGAATGTAAAACTCAGTGAAATCAAATTTGGGTGAGGGAAGAGAAGAGGGGCAAAAACCTACCTAACATGTAGAAGATCACAATTTGGATGATGTGTACACTTACAACCATGACTCTAGCATTATAAAATGATCTATCCACCTCCCCCAAAATTGTCCTTTCTAATACCTTGAAATTAAATAAGATATTTCAGGCCATCTGAATTCAGATTCTGAACTCTCAAGAACAAATAATCATATATAGAATGACTTTTAATTATTTCTATCTAATCAGAAAGATATAATACACTGTTCACTGGTTCACTAATAGATTCCTTATAAGATTTTATAATAGGGATGTTATTTCCCTAGTATTAGGTTCTATATACACAGAGAAGTGTTTGAGGAACTTCACCCCATATTATATCTCCAGATATCTCATTTGTAGAACCAAAGGTCTGCCTTCCCTGGAGAGTTATTGTTGCTTTTTAGCAGAGGAAAAAGTCTTCAAGTCTATGCAAAATAGTCCTTCCTTAAATGGTACCCTCCACACCTTTGGGGCCACAAATATCTGAATGCAAAGTCAAGAGGTCTTGAACTATCAACTTTGACCTCAAAAATCGAATTTCTGATTGAAAGTGGCTATTTTTTCTTCTCAAAAATTCTACTCTCTGACTTGGGACTCCTTCAATTTTTTATTTTAAAAATTATACTAGCTCAGCGCCTGTGGCTCAAGTGGCTAAGGCGCCAGCCACATACACCTAAGGTGGCGGGTTCGAATCCAGCCCGGACCCACCAAATGACAATGACAGCTGCAACCAAAAAATAGCCAGGTGTTGTGGCAGTCGCCTGTGGTCCCAGCTACTTGGGAGGCTGAGGCAGGAGACTCGCTTGAGCCCAGGAGTTGGAGGTTGCTGTGAGCTGTGAAGCCATGGCACTCTACCCAGGTGGATAACTTGAGGCTCTGTCTCAAAAAAATATATATATATACTCATTTTGTTTTGTTTATATAAAATAAAAATGTGTGACCTCTCAGGATATAGCTGTTTATATAAGAGTCTATTTTCTTTCACCAGTGGGAAGGAAAGATCTTAACATTCAAAATACAAGGCCTATGTGTTATCTGAAATGCAAGTGGAAAAATACAATCTGTCTCTTCATGGTGAATCAAATTTTCTTTCTAAAAAATGAAAGAAGTTTCTGGTCACATCTGTAAAAACAAAACAAAGTTAAACATTCATAAATTGAGTTTTGAGAAAGTCACCATACGAACTTACTTTCTTTTTGTTCACATACCTAGTCATAATTATACCTTTAGTCTTATTAAATGAAAAAAACAACATACCAAAACTGATGGGATACAGCAAACGTAGTTTTAAGAGGGAGTTTATAGTAAAAAGAACCTACATCAAAAAAGGAAGAATGATAAACAAAACTGACAGACCTTTACCTAGCTATCAAAAAAGAGCAAACAAATAAAAGAAATCAGAAAACAAATAGGAGATATTACAAATGTTACAACAGCAGTACACAGGATCATAAGAGACTATTCTGAACTATTATTGCCAACAAATTCTATAACCTAGAGAAATAGATAAATTTCTCAACTCACACAATCTACCAAGATCAAATTATTAAGAAATAGAAAATCAGAACAAACAATAATTGTAGGGAGATTGAATCAGTAATAAAAATCTTCCTTTAAAAAAAAAATACTGGGACCTGTGGCTTCTTGCTGAATTCTATCAAACACATAAAGAGAATCTAATATCATTTATTCTCAAACTTTTCCAAACAGTTGAAGAGGAAGAGATGCTTCCAAACATTACTTGGATACCAAAGCCAAACAAGTATGCTGTAAAAAAGAGAAAGACCTCTGATAAATAATAGACACAAAAATTCTCATCAACATACTATACTAGTAAATTGACTTTAAAAGCACATTTAAAAGATCATTCACTGTGATCAAGGGGAACTAATCCTAGAGATGAAAGGATGGTTCAATATGTGCAAATCAATAATAAATGTGACACATCACATTAACAGAATGAACAATGATGTTAATAATTATTCATTAATTATCTTTGTAATAATTTTAATAAGCAAATAAAAAGTATTTAAAAAATTTAGAAGTCTTCCTTGATAAAAATATCAATCCTCACAATGTGCTATTAGGTGAGATCCTGCTAATTGTCCTCCCTCCTCCCACCAATTGCCCTAAAAATTTTTACCTTCAAACTAATTTGAAATAAAAATAAATACATAAATAAATAAAATAAAAATAAGAATGAAGAACCCTCAGAAAGAGGCAAATAGAAAAAAGCATTTTTTTAAATCAGAAATAGCTTATATTTAGCCATACCTACTAATGTAATTATTTCAGATATAAAGTTATTCATGATTATTAAATGATCATTGAACATTAGTTACTTTCATAATGATAACTATACTTTTTTAAAAAATTGACATTTAAATTTTAATGGATATAGATCAAAGAAGATTACTCTGTTTCCAGTTAACGTATAATAAATATTTTGAATGAATCTTCACTTTCAAAAATAAACTATCAACCAATTAGGCATAGGAAAAAATTTGCCTAAACATGATAAAGGCCATATATTAAAAACTTATAGCTAACATCATACTCAGGGGGAAGAGGTTGCAAGCTTTTCTTCTAAGCTCCAGAAAAAGACAAGAATGTCTACTTCCATTCAACATCATGCTGGGAGTCCCAGTCAGAGCAATTAGAAAGGGAAAGAAGTAAAAGACAAAGTTAAATTTTCCCATATTTTAGAGGACTCAATTTTATACATAAAAACTCTAACGATGCTACTATAAATCTATTAGAACTAATAAATGAATTAGTGAATTTGCAATACACATAATCACCATATAAAAATCAATAGCACTTTTTTATATACTGATAATAAATTATCTGAAAAATAATTGAGAAAACATTCCCATTTGTAATAGCTAATGAAATCAAATAAAATATTACAGAATATACTTCCCCAAGGAATGCAAGAGTTATACAATAAAACCTATAAAATGCAGTTGAAATAAATTGAGGAAGATAAAAATTAACGAAAAAAATCCCAGGTTCATGAATTAAAAAATTAATATTGTTAAACTACTTATCCAACTAAAGTGATCCGCATCATCAATGCAATTCCTGTCAAAACCAATGAGAGTCTTCACAGAAATAGAAAAAAATTCTAAAATTCATATGAAACAATGAAAAACCCCAAGTAGCTGAAATCATCTTGAGCAAAATGAACAACACTGGAGGCCTCACACTGTATGACTTCAAAATTTACTACAAACTTATGGTAAGCAAATAGCATGGTACTCACATAAAACCAGACGCACTGACCAGTGGAAAATAACAGAGACCCTAGAAATAAATCCATGCATTTGTAGCCAACTGAGTTTCAGCAAAAATGAAGAGAACATGCAATGAGGAAAACACCATTTGTTCAATAAGTGGCACGGGAAACCCTGAATATACACATGCAGAAGAATAAAAGTAGACCCTTTTCTCATAGCATATACCAAAGTCAACACAAAATAAATTAAATAATTAAGCTTATGATCCAGAATTACTAAACTACTAGAGGAAATCATAGGAAAAACCTTCCATGAAATTGCTCTGGGCACTTATTTTTAGATGTGATCCCCAAAGAATAGCCAATGAAAGCAAATGTAGACAAATAAGATGACATTAAAGTGAAAAGCTTTTGTATAGCAAAGCTATACAAGCAATCAACAACATGAAAAGACAACCTACAGAATGCAAGAACAGTGCAAGCTATACATCTGACAAGCGATTAATACCCAAGATATACAAGGATCTCAAATAACTCAATAGCAAGAAAAACAAATAAAATAATGAAAAATGGGCAAAGGTCCTGAGGAGACTTTTTTAAAAATTAAACCATAGCTGTGTACATTAATGCAATCATGGCATACAATGTTCTGGTTTTATATACCATTTGATATATTTTCATCAAACTGGTTAGCATAGCCTTCACTACATTTTCTTAGTTATTGTGTCAGACATTTATACTCTATACTTATACTGTTAGGTTGACTATTATGGAAAAAAACAGAAGATAACATGTGTTGGTTAGGATGCAGAGAAAAGGGAATTTTGTACACTGTAGATTGAAAAGTAATTAAATTTCACCATTATGGAAAATATTTTGGAGTTTCTTCAAAAATTAAAAACACAAAAGATTGATCAGTAAGGAGTTCTATAGCCCTCAAAAGTAAAATACAAAGAAGATCCCTGAAGCTCCTGATTCCAGGCCTTAGATCCTTGATGGCATTTCTACAGCCAAACTAGGCCAGAGGGAACCCAGTCTCCTGAAGGGATGGCCCGGTCCTGACAAGATTGACCAGATGCTGGCTAAGAATCCCTTGGGTCTTGAAGAAATATAATGTTACCCAGGCAGTTGGTGACCCAGGCCTTCCACAAACACTGTGTTGAGTTCAGGTGTATAATCCTAGCTGGGGTGGCCAGGATGTCATGCTTACATCACTTGTCCTTCAACCTCAGGCAACCTGGCTTTGAAAGTGAGACTCCTTTCTGGGAAAATGTAAAGGAAAAGACTGAGAGGCTTTGTCTTGTAATCCAGGCAATCTTCTTGTATCTTCTTTTATTATTATTATTATTTAATTGAGACAGAGTCTCACTCTGTTGCCCTGAGTAGAGTACTATGGCATCATAGCTCATAGCAACCTCAGACTCTCAGGCATGAGAGACACTCTTGCCTCAGCCTCCTGAGTAGCTGAGACTACAGGTCCCTGCCACACGCCCAGCTTGATTTTCTATTTTTAAGTGGAGACAGGGTCTCACTCTTGCTCAGGCTGGTCTTGAACACCAGAGCTCAAGCGGTCTACCTGCCTTGGCCTCCTGTAGTGCTAAGATTACAGGCTACTGCATTCCTCCCATATCAAGTTGCAATGTCACTGAGCTCAGGGTGCCCCCTCATGCTAATATGGTGATAGCAACTAAATACTCTCATCACAACACTCAATTCCCTTTGAATATTTGAAAAAACTTCTCAAGAAGAATGGGTATAAACAAGTCTAGATGGAAAAGATCAAAATAATACATAATTTTTCAATTCCCAGACATTAATGAGCATCCAGAAGCATCAGGAATATTCAGGAAAACGTGATTTCATCGAATGAACTAAATAAGGCACCAAGTGACCAATCCTAGAATGGTGGAGATTTGTGACCTTTCCGATAGAGAATTCAAATTAACTCTTCTGAAGAAGCTCAATGAACTTAGAGACAACATAGAGAAGGAAGTCATAATCCAATCAAAGAAATTTAAAACGGAGATTTAAAAAAAAAAAAAATCAAGAAGAGGCTCAGTGCGGTAGCACAATGGTTAAGGTACCAGCCATATACACTGAGGATGGCGGGTTTGAACCCAGCCCAGGCCAGCTAAACAACAATGACAATTGCAACAAAAAATAGCTGGGAGGTGTGGCAAGCACCTGTAGCCCCAGCTACTCGGGAGGCTGAGGCAAAAGAATTGCTTATGCCTATGAGTTTAAGGTTGCTGTGAGCTGAGACACCATGGCTCTCTACCAAGGGCAATATGTGAGACTCTGTCTCAATAAAAATAAATAAATAAATAAATAAATAAGTAAGTAAAGTCCAGGAGAGATTATAGCACTAAAATATTCAATTGAAAAACTGAAAAATATACTGAAGTCAGTTACACAATTGATCAAGCAGCAGAAAGAATTATTGAAAAAGACAATTGTGAAAGCACAGTTGAATACACAGTCATAAGAGAAAAAAGAAAAAAGAATAAAAAAAGAACTAAGATCTAGAATATAGCCTCATAAGGCAAATTTAAGAGTTATTGGCCTTAAAGAGAAATGGAGAGAGAGAGAGAAAAAAAAATTTCAAACAACCTAACAAATTATTTTATAGAGGTAGAAAAACAAGAGCAAAACAATCCTAAAATTAGTACAATAAAAATAAAGAACAGAGAAGAAACAATGACATTAAAATAAAAGAAGATACAAAAGATCAAAGAAATAAAACATTAGTTAACATTTACAAACCATTAGCCAAACTAAGAGAAAAGAGCAAACACCTAAATAAATAAAACCAGATATAAGAAGGAGACATTACAACTAATGCTGCAGAATTTAAAAGGATCATTAGAGATCACTACAAGCAAATATATGCCAATCAGTTGGAAAACCTAGACGAAATGGATAAATTCCTAAACACATACAATCTACTAAGATTGAAACAGCAGTGAATTTAAAACTTTAATATACCAATAACAAGCTAGGAGATAAAAGTAATAATAAAATGTCTCCCATCAAAGAAAACCCAGTATTTGATGGCTTCACTGCTGAATTCCATCAAATATTAAAAAAAAAAAAGAATTAATACTAATCCTACTCAAACTATTCCAAAAAATTAAAGCGAAAGGAATACATCCAAACATATTCTATGAGACCTGTGTCACCCTGATCCAAAAGAAACAGGCAAAGGCACAACAAAAGAAGAAAACCATAGGCCACTATCTCTAATGAACATAAATGCAAAATCCTCAATAAAATGCTAGCAAACTGAATTAAACAATATATTGCAAATATTATTCCTCATAATCAAGTAAGATTCTGTCCAGGTTTGCAAGAATGGTTCAATATATACAAAGTAACCAATGTGATATATTATATCAACAGAACAAAAGCCAAAAACCATGGGATCATTTCTATTGATGCTAAAAAAGCATTTGATAAAATTCAACATCCCTAATGATAAAAAAATCTCAAAAACATTTACATAGAAAAAAATCCCTCTACATGATAAAAACCATATATGACAGTCTGACAGCTAGTATCATATTGAATGCGGAAAATCTAAAGATCTTATCTTTTCCAGATCAAAATCTCTAAGATCTGGAATAAGACGAGTATGCCCACTTTCACCACTCTTATTCAATGAAAAACCAGAGGTTCTATGGTATCTAGAGAAATTAAACAAGAGAAAGAAATAAAGTATATCTAATTTGAAAAATAAGTAGAGAGACTATCCTTATTTGCAGATGATATAATCTTATAGTGAAGCCTAAAGATTTCACTAATAAACTATTAGAACTTATAAATAAATTAAGTTGCAGGGTATAAATCAACATGCAAAAGTTAGTAGCTTTCTACATGCTGACAGCAAACAATCTGAAAAAGAAACTAAAAAAGGGGCAGCACCTGTGGCTCAAAGGAGTAGGGTGCTGACCCCGTATGCCAGAGGTGACAGGTTCAAACCCAGCCCCAGCCAAAAAAAAAAAAAAAAAAAAAGAAAGAAACTAAAAAAGTAATCCCATTGCCATAACTAAAATAAAATAGCTAGGAATTAAGTTAGTCAAATAAATGAAAGATCTCTACAATGAAAACTATAAATGAAAAATATTAAAGAAGAAAAAAATGGAAGTATACCCTATTTTCACGGATTAGAAGAATTAATATTGTTAAAGTGCCTATATGACCCAAAGCAATCTGTACATTTAATGAAATGTCATAAAAATACCAATGATATTCTTCACAGAAATGGAAAAAAATAATCCTGATACTTTTTGAAAACAGAAAAGACTCAGAATAGCAAAAGCCATCTTGAACAAGGGAAAATAAACAATGAAAGAATCACATTACATGATTTCACATTGTACCAGAGAGTTGTAGTAATCAAAAAAAGCATGATACTGACACAAAACTAACATATGGGAACTGAAGGGAACTGAATAGAGAAATAAATCCACACATCTATAGTGAACTCATTTTCAACAAACATGAATTCTTTTCAAAAATGGTGCTGGGAAAACTGGATATCCACAGGCGGAATAATGAAACTAGACCCCTATCTCTCACCATATCCAAAAATCAAATGAAATGGACTAAAGACTTAAACTATGACATGAAATTATGAAACTACCAAAAAGAAAACATTGAGAAGATTCTTCAGGACATTGGTTTGGGCAATGATTTCTTGATCTTACATCAAAAGTACAGGTAAGCAAAGCAAAATTGGGCAAATCACATCAAGCTAAAAAGTTTTGTTGTGCCCAGATTACGTAGTTTCCAAAGACCACCAGGAGCTGAGTCTGATGCAAAAGTAAAAGGGCCTTTATTGCAGCAAGCTTGAGCTTGGACTCCCGGGGGCTCCGCTACAACAGATCCTGGCCAAGAGCTATAAGCTCTGAGGCGGAGGTTTATAATGGGGTTGGGATCGTAGGTGGGATTTGGGGAAGATCTGAGTATGGGGTGGAGCAGGATTGGGCACTAGTGGCCCAGTGGTCTGATCACAAGGTGTGCTCTGAGTGGGTGGTAGGAATTATGTGATTATGGGGAAATACCTGGAGGGGAAACCGAAACTTACTTCTCAAGATGGTGGGAGCTGCCTAAAATGGCATTTGTCAGGTTCTCTCAGCTTCTGCACAGCAAAGAAACCAGTCAATAGTCTCTCACAAAATGGGAGAAAATTTCCGAACTGCCCATTTGACATGAGATTAAAAACTAAAATATATAAGAGCTCAAACTACTCAATAGGGAAAAATCAATAACCTGATAAAAACTGGGCAAAGATTTAAAAAGACATTTCTCAAAAGAAGATATGCAAATATCCTATCAGTATATGAAAAAATGTTCAACATAGTCATCAGAGACATGCAAATCAAAACCACAATGAGGCATCATCTGACAGTTTAAATGGCTTTATCAGAAGGACAGGCAATAATGAAGGCTGATAAGGATGGATAGAGTGGGGAATCCTTACATACTGTTGGTGAGAATGTGACTTAATGAAACTATTATGAAGAACATGGAAGTTTCTAAAAAAACTAATAATAGAACTATCATATGACCTAGAAATCCCAAGGCTGGTATATACTCCCCCCCAAAAGAAATTAGTATATCCAAAAGGTGTTTGCATTTCCATGTACATTACAGCACTATTCACAATAGCCAAGACCTGGAATGAACCTCAGTGTCTATCAACATATGAATGGATAAAGAAAATGTGGTACATACATGCCATGGAATATCATTCAGCCATAAAAAGAATGAAATTGCATCATTTGGAACTACATGGTTGGTACTGCAGAACATTATGTTAAGTGAAATAAGCCAAGCGCAGATAGACAAATTTGCCATGTTGTCCCTCATATGTCAGAGCTCAATATTAAAGTAGTTGATATCATGGAGAGAGAGTAAAAAGAATGATAGTTACCGAAGGCTGAGAAGGACAGCAGGGAAGAGGGACATAACGCAGGGGTGGTTAAAGGGTGCAAACATGTCATTAGACAGATAGAATAAACAATATTTGATAGCACAACAAAGTGACTATAGGCACCAATAAGTCAGAGTACACTTAAAAATAACTAAAGGAGGCTCCGTGCCCATAGCACAGTGGTTATGGGGCCAGCCACATACACCAAAGGTGGTGAGTTTGAACCTGGCCCAGGCCAGCTAAAGTAACAATTACAACTGCAACAACAATAAAATAAATAGCTGGGTGTTGTGGGGGTGCCTGTAGTCCCAGCTACTTGGGAGGTTGAGGCAAAAAAATCGCTTAAGCCCAGGAGTTTGAGGTTGCTGTGAGCTGTGACACCACAGCACTCTACCAAGGGTGACCAAGTGACTCTGTCTCAAAATAAATAAATAAATAGAATTGGAATATTCCTACCACAAAGAAATTATAAATGCTTGAGGTGATTATACCTCCATCACATCTATTTGAAACTACACCTTGAATGCCTATATTGAAACATAGGTACTCTGTGAATATAAATAACTCTGTGTTCATAATCATTAAAAATTTTAAGAAATCAAAAATTTAAAGATAAAAACAACCATTTAGAAAGTACAAATGATTTTTTTAAGATGAAAAAAACAAAGTAAAGAGATCTATCTGTAAATGGAAGGTTAAAAGCATTCTTGGGAGTTGATATGAGTCGAGGACCAACCCCAGGTTACTAAAATCAGCCAATAATTATAAATCACTTAGTGAATTATCTGGATATTTATTTAATAAAAATACTTCTGGAAAAATTGCTTTAGATGCAAACAAACTATAGGTTACAATATACGCAAAAGAAAGATACTGGATCAACTTGAATGAAAGTCATTTGTTGTTAAGAAGCAAGAGAAACTAGCTTTTCTACAGTTAAGTGCCAAGGGGCAAAAAAAGTTCCAGTAATTGAAAAGGGAAGGTCCTATACTGAGTTTAATCAGTATTGAAAGTAAAGGAAGTTATGAATGGGGCTTTTAACTCACACAGAAAGTAATTTTAGTAGCTAAAGTATCTTGAAAGACAAAAGAAAATGATCTATGTTTCCTATGAGAGAACAAATACAAGAGTTATTTAAGTAGCACATAGTGAAAATAAGGCACAGTGTGTGTGATTGTGTGAACCTGTAAAACAGATTTGGGTAATAGAGAAACTGCCATAACATTCATCATGGGACTTAGAATGCAACTGAAAGGGAGTGCTTTGATTAGAGATAATTCTTTCTCTATCTCTCAGTCTTATCTAGTTTCCAACTGCTTGCAAATCTCATCTGAACACAAAAACTCTCTTCTCTTGCCTTTTATTCTTTTCTGCTCTTGCTTTGTTTACAAAAATGTTTTAGCTGAGTTTCAAAACAAAACCACAATTTAACTTCATAAAGTCTTTGGTTTTTTTTTTTATTAAAGTGAATAATTAGTAGTATTTTTCTTTAGATAATTTATACTCAACACATTAGGTTAAATAATCAGAAATAAAGATTCTACTTGGAATGTAGAGAATTGGAAAGTACTTAATTCCTTAGCTTTATGGTAACATCAAAATTTAGACAAGCCGCAAGTTTGTGACTTTTCTTGAATGCCACAAAACCTGAGGTCAGAGATAAAGGTCATATCTATATTTATATGTAGATAAAACATATCTAAAGAGGGATGGGCTTTTTCAGGGAATGATGGACCACAAGCACTTGCTTACCCGAGACAGATTGAATCAGCTGGAATAGTTAATGAGTCAGCAAAGCTTGAATGTGGGTGAACTGATGAGAGGGTGTGGTTTTCCTGGGGGTTACAGAAATTAGGAGGGTTTACAACTTTTATAGGCTCTTCCCCACCATGTTTACAAAACAATCCCCCACCCCCCACACAACATAGACACACACGCACACTCACGCATACACATGTACAGTGAAGACGATTGGTAAGAACACTGAGAAAGTCTCCTTCACGAGGCAGGCCCCGGGAGAGGAACGGTTTATACAAAAAGCACTCGAAACCCTACCTCCCTGACAGAACAGGAGACTTAGTCTTTGGGAAAGGCAACAAACCCCAGTACTCTGGGCATTGGGTGAAATCCGTTGCATATAGGATAATGCAAAAGGAAAATCCCCCAGGAGAGACAGGAATATATCCTGGGGATAGAACGAGGAGTAGGAAACTATGTTCCTGGAGAACACTGGCAAAGGTCCCAGCTCCAAATCAGTCCCACTAAAGACTGAGACTTAATTATAATACTATTGGATGGTTTCCTTCCTGCACACCTTCTCACAGCTGCTGGACACCCTCCACAAAATAAAAGTAGATTAAAACTTTAAAACGTTCAAGATATGGATGGTGCTTAAGACATGCAACTTAGGGAGGCCCAAACTTAGGGAGGAGACAAAAACAAATATCCTACATGAATTTGAATTTCTGGTATCTTTACTAAGCAGAGTCCATTTCTAGCCAGATTAACATAAAAGCTTAGTTAATTCCTTGTTAAATTCCTTTTACCCAATACTTCATATCTTGCTTTCAATTAAAAATTACAAAATATCCCAGAGCACAAGTAAAATAGAGCTTAAAGAGACAGAGCCAGGATCAGAAACTCCAGATATAACAAAAATGTTTAGAATTTATATTAAATGTGATTAATATCTTATAAATCCCGGTGCCAAAAAATAGATGACATGTGAGAACACATGGGTAAGTGTATGCAAATACAGCAGAACCTCCATAGTTGACCACTTCCCTGCACTGATCACCTCCTTAAGCTGACCTAATTGTCATAGAGTGGACATGCACCACACGTATATACTAGTACAGTAGGCCCACTTCCTTATGTTGACCACCTCCATATCACCAGTCTGCTACTGTCCCTTGGATGGCAAATTTATAGAGGTTCTATTATATGTAGAAATTTCAAAAAAGAATTTAAAATGTTAGAAATCAAAAACATTGTAACAAAAATGAAGACTAGCTCTGATGGGCTCATCAGTGGACTGAATGTGGTCACACACACAGACCTGAAAGCAGGACAATGATGGACAATTTCAAAATATGTAACAAAATGTTTCAAAATTGGAGCATGAGAAGCAGCATAAAAGAATGGTATATAAAACATATATGAATAGTGGCCACAATTTTCCAAAATTAATGAC
>NW_003852432.1:3398372-3399584 GCF_000181295.1 Otolemur garnettii
AAAAAAATGATTTATCTTAAACTAACAAACAAAAATATCTTGGTGTATTACATTCAAGATGTTGAGAACAAGATATAAAGAGAAAATGTTGATGGCAGCCAGGGAAAATGACATGTTATGTAGACAAGAGGGAAAACACAAACCACAGATTTCTCATCAGAAATCATTTGCTCACGAAGACAGAAAATGATTTTTGAAAGTTATGTTTCTGACAAAGGTCTAATAACCAGAATCCACAGAGAACTCAAACTTTTTAATAAGAAAAAAACAAGTGATCCCATTTCATTGTGGGCAAGAGACATGAACAGAAGCTTCTCTGAAGAAGACAGGCACATGGTCTACAGACACATGAAAAAATGCTCATCATATTTAATCACTGGAGAAATACAAACCAAAACCACTCTGAGATACCATTTAACTTCAGTAAGAGTAGCCCACATCACAAAATCCCAAAACTACAGATGTTGGCGTGGATGTGGAGAAAAGGGAATACTTCTGCACTGCTGGTGGGAAGCTAGTATGTTCCTTTTGGAAGGAAGTTTGGCGAACACTCAGGGATCTAAATGTAGACCCGCCATTTGATCCTGCAATTCCTCTACTAGGTGTATATCCAAAAGACCAAAAATCATTTAGCAATAATAATATTTGTACCAGATTGTTCATTGCAGCTCAATTCATAATTGCCAAGTCATGCAAGAAGCCCAAGTGCTCATTGCCCCATGAATGGATGAATAAATTATCATATATGTATACCATGGAATATTATGCAGCATTTAAAAAAGGAGACTTTACCTGTTTTATGCTTACATGGATGAAGCTGGAAAATATTCTTCTTGGTAAAGTATTTAAGGCACGGAAAAAAAAAATCTGGTATACTCAGTACTACTATGAAACCAATTTATAATCACTCACACTTTCATATGAAAGATGAATGACAACTATAGCCTAGGATGAAGGAGGGAAGGGGACAGGGAGGGGAAGGGAGGGGATGGGTCCATAGAAGGAGGGTTAGTAGGGGGCCACACCTATGGAGCATATTGCAAGTGCAAGTTGGATCTATCAGGTGTAGAACACAAATGTCTCAATGCTGTAATTGGGTAAATGAGGTGAAGATTATGTTAATTGGTAGGACATAAGCACCCCAATTTGTATAAATAATCAACACATTGAATCTGATCTATGTACAAATAACTATTTTTTTTTTTTTTTTTT
>NW_003852432.1:3400423-3402175 GCF_000181295.1 Otolemur garnettii
TTGGTTTAGAATAATGTTGGGCCAAATCTGTCCAGGTTGTTATAAAAGGTACAACTAATAGCCAATGCCATTCTATGGAATGAGATGGTTATATGTATCACACACTCAGGTTTAAACTCTGTGAGAGCCGCTATCCCGAAGTTGTGCAGCTAGTCCAGACAAAAAAGCTTCAGGAGAAATCGTATCTCTTTGCCTTCGCAGAGGTCCAAGAAGGGAGACTGTGGAAGTAATTCCATCTTTTTAAATTTATTTTTTGTTTGATTTACTCTTCTGGTGCCAGGCAAGTCATATCAGAATTTACTCTTGGGTCAGCAGAGGCCAAATGCATCAAAAACTATGAGAGAATAAAATCCTTCTACCTCGCCAGAGGAGTTAGAAAATGATTGCCCCTGTGATCTAAATTTTGTGCAGGGAACACCTGTTATTTTCCTCTTTGTGTTTGGCCATTGAAACAGACCATTTTAGGAAAATGTCTAATTCTCTCAAATCCCCCAGCATGAAGAAGTTAAAATGCCATGTTTTTAGCTAGAGAGCCAGAAAAAAGGAGTCCGACTAGCCACAGGATGTGAGAAAATTACCTAAGGAGGGATGTATATGAAAAAAGAATTCTCCTAAATGTGTCTATGAAGTCTTAGGCTCACTCGGCGCTGCACATGTGTGGAACTGAGTTGGTTCTGGTCTTGCCCTAAGCAGTTGATTGCCTGCTAACTAAAAAGAAAAACAGACACATGAAAAGCTTCATCTCCACAGGGGTTTCTGGGTTTTTGTAGAACCCAGAAGCACATCATATAACAACAAAAACTTTTAGGATGCAGTGTAAACTCTCCGGACACATAAAGAACCAGGAAAATTTCAACAACCATCAAGGGGAAAGAAAATCAACAGAAGCTATCGGCCCATTCTAGAGCAATGCAATCAACAAAATCAATAAGTAAAATAATGGATTATAAATTATATATTAAGACAAAATTATTGAGTTTATACTGATATAAATGAATCAATAAATAAGTAGATAAAAGGGGAGAATGGAAACTCTTATAGTTGAATGTCAACTAATAAATCTATGAGAAAGAGTGAGGTTAGTCAATTGTTAATAGCTGCTAAAACGAAAGAATAAAGATTTGATGAAGAATAGGATATTTATCCGGACTTACATAATCTAAAAGCATATCCCCACAAAGTACTTATTCCAAAGGGTAACGTGGTTCACATTAGAGAAAAATGTTAGATAGTATCTGAACAAAATCAATACAGGATCCTCAAAAGTCACCCATAAAGTAGCCCCACGCAGGGAAAATTACAGAGGCAACGTAATTTGGACAGAACGCTTCGTAAATATTTTGTAAAATTCTGTAATGAATATTTCGTAAATAAAGGTACATTTAGATGCAATTTCCTGTTTTTTCCTGTGTTTGGAGAATTTATGGGCAACTTCTGGGACACCCTGTAGTTTCACTTCTGGACTCAGTGCTTCGGTTCCTTCAGTTTAAAACTTAACTCCAGTTCAATTTCTATTCTCCATTATAAATTAAAATCTCAACGCTACCTTGCCTGGTGCAGCAAGAAGCTACCTGTGGCGGAGAACTGTGCTGCTGGGAGTTTAATCCCTCTCTTGCCGCTGCCCACTCTGCCGATGGGCAGGTGCCGCGGAGGGGCGTCTGAGCAGCCGCGGTGGGGAGCGCCATTTCAGTTCCCGATGCTCTCCACGGCACGCGTGCCTTTCACTGGCTCTCAATACTCCACTTTGAGGTT
>NW_003852432.1:3402616-3409512 GCF_000181295.1 Otolemur garnettii
TCTCTGATTAATTTTGATGAGTTTCTTTAGGTTACTGTGTTTTTCCATAATCCTAGAACATCTGAAAAATCTCTGGCAAACAGGATTTAATCTCCTTTGATTCTTTATACTATGACACACCAATGACATATTTTATAGCTATTGTTTCTTGCATATACTTTCTTATAATAATATTACCAAGTTTAAAGTTCATGAATAATAAAAAACAACGTTTTTCAAACTCTTGGGAAAGAAGGGGGGAAACACATATATACAGGATGTCCCAAATTCACCTCGAAAGTTGCCATACAAAGGAAAAATGGGAAATCGTAGCTAAATGTACCTTTAGTTACAGAATATTCACTGAAAATTTTACCAAGTAGTATCTATGGCTTGGCTACCTCTTTGTAGATTTTTAGTGAATGTTGTGTAAATAAAGATATGTCGCTACAATTTCCCATTTCCCCACATATGATGACTTTAGGGGCGCGAATTTTCAGGATACCCACCCTGTAGTTGTAAAATAATCCCAGAAGATTCTAATTCTAAACATCACATTGAACATGATTGCTCAAGTCTTTGTTTACTTGCGGTATCCAGTATCTGTATAACAAAAATTTGAAAGGAAGGAAGGAAAGAAGGACTCAGGAGGGAGGAAGAAAAGAAGGAATAAGACAGCTGAAATATAAACTTTTTCTTCTTCCCATCTCTCCTTCTTTCCTTGCTGTTTTCTGGCCTACTTGTCTACTGGCTTATTGCCCTACTTCTGCTCATATTCATTAGGCATATGCAATGATGATTTTTTACAAATAATAGTTGAGCAATTATATGTTCATAATATTATTAATATGTCTTTAAAGTACTGCTCTTAATGAAACATGCATCAATTATATTCAACATCTGAGTCATAATTTCAATCATAGTCAAACTCAGGATTGTATATTAAATATGGGGTTATGATTCCAGTTGAGGTATTTCAAATGTATTTAAGCCTATAAAAAAAGCTTCTTTGTATCTTTTTCTCCAAAAGCTAATAAACTTGTTTTACTCCAGAAGGTGAAATTGCATAAAACCTTCAAAGCTGAACCATGGAGTCAGGTATCAATGTGAAAATAGAGTAGTATTTTAGTATGATTTCATTAGGGTTTTAATAGGCTTAGAAAGGTCTCTGGATTTCACGAATACATAGATGACTACAATTCTATGGTGAACATGTAAAATCTGATGACCATCCACTATCGTTGATATCTATATACTTATATGATTGTTCAAAGCAGACTAATATCCTCAAAATGGTATTTTCTCAGTTTGGAGAAGAGAAACCACTATTTCAGTTCCACTTAATCACAGAAAGCTAGTCCAATGTTCTAGAATCAATCCTGGATGGTCTATCATGACAAACAGGGCTCCCTTAGACAAAATCCTTCATTACTCACTTTTCTATCAAAACATCAAAATACCAAGAAAAGTGTTGTGCAGTGTATCATTTATAAGGGAAATGATAAGTAATTTAAAAATTGTTTGGACGTTTGGATTTATAGTTCATCCATCAGTTTCAGAAAAAAATAAAATAAATATATCAGGTTAGTGTACAATAAGCAAACACAGAAGGAAATCTTGGCGTAGCATTCAGTAACAGATAAGTGCTATCTGAAGAAGACAATTAGGACGTATCATGTTTGAGGAACAATGTAAAAACTGCTGAACAGTTACCAAATTACCTGGGCTTCCTGATTTAGTATCTCACAGGCACCTCATGTTCTACATTTCTGGATTCCTGAAAGGATCTCTGATCCTTTTGTTTTAAGGCCGACGAGGAAAAACAAAAATTGATTCCAGTGGATGCCACTGTCTGTGTGGAGCTGGCATGTTCTCACCACGCCTGTGTGCATTTTTCTGGGTACTCTTCCACATCCCAAAGCTGTGAATTAGGTAAACTGGTGCCTGTCAGTAGTCCCAGGAGGAGTGAGTGTGGGCTTGTGTGAGTGCGCCCTGTGATGGAAGGGTGGATAAGCGTCCTTTCCAGGGCTGGATCCTCCCTGGCACTCTGAATTGCTGGGATCTGCTCTGGCCACCCAAGGCCCTGAAACGGAATAAGCAGATTGGAGAAAAAAATGAATGGATTTAAAATGCAAATTTGTAAAGTATACTCTAGTCATACAGGTGCAGGATGATAAAGGATGAAATAACAAGCCCTCAGGGAGCCTACCCTATCAATAGCCTACCCTACTGTGTGATGGTAGAGGGTACTCCTCATAATTTCTGCTTGGCAAACATCTGTTCCTTGAGCCAGCTTCACTGAAAGTTAGCTAAATAATGATCTTGTTACAGTTCACATTTATTTTAAAGTTGCATATTAGAAATGTTCTGAACTTTTCTTTAGAAGATTGTTAATGTTTTTGTGACCAGGAATACGTCACAGGAAATTACTTCTTGTTGATACTATTGATAATTTTACTAGGACAGAATTGGTTTTGTTAGACATCACCTAAAGTCACAGTTTCTAAGAACCGATCCGTGGTGTTAAGACTTAATATATATAAAATAAACTTCAATATTTGTCACTCAACACATATAAAATAAAAATATATTGATTGTTTTGCTCATTTGCCTTTGCTTGTTTGTTTATCGTGACTGTCATTATTATTATTATTATTTTACATATAGAGGGGCTGCTTATCTCCTTTCCCAGACTAGCAGGCTGGGGGGTTCTCTTAAAGTTTGCCTGTGTCTCTGTCAATGTCCAGTCTTCATCATGATATAGAGCTCTCTCTTCTCTCTCTTTTTGCATTGGCTCTGTTTTTTTTCTGTTTTTCAGATTCTGTCTTGGCAAAAGTTGCTATTATAACATTGTAAATGATCTTGCCTCTCTCTCTTTCTGCACTATAATCCCATCAATAAACTTACCATATTCACCATACTCAGCCAATCTTTAAAAAAATAAAAAGTCAAATGCATGATGTCATCTCCTTTTAAACAGGTTTTGTTTACTGCGCTTATGATAAAATGTAAATGCTTTATTAGGGCGTATAATGCCCTCTCAATATACTCTTTCTTTCCTCAACACCAAATATGCTCATTTTCAGATATGCTGAAGTATTTCCCTTCCTTTAAATATGTCACGCTTTTGTACGCCCCCATCATCTTCTATCTTGCATCATCTTTTGCCTTTCTGACCTGATTGGCTTTCTTCCTGGAAGAAATATTATCTCCATGGGATCATTTCTTGACTGCAATATGTATTCTTGCAGCACCTTGTAATTTTTTAATAAAACTTATTATAAATGCCCATTTAATTGCTAATGCATATATTATGCCCAGAATAAAAAGATTACTAAAATGTAATCCCTAATTTCAAGGAGGTTATATTCACTTGGGAAATACAAAAGTAGCTGAATAAGGACACAAAGCATACTTAATTGCAGGTATTTTCTGTACCAATTTTTATAAAATCCAAAATCTCTCAAAAGCAATCTTTCCTTCAACAAGTCTGGGTCAATATCCTCTCAAGTGACCACCCAAACATAATCTCAAATCCCTTTAATGCATTATCAACACCGCTGGGGGACTGATGTTTCGAAAATATAGATTAGATTCGGTAACTTCCCAGCTTAAAAGCTTTCAATGGCACCACACCGTCTATGGGATAGAATCCAAAGTTGGTGACATTGCTTTCACGGCCTATTGAAACCTGACCCTGAATTACCTTTCATGCTTTGCCTTACATAAGCCCTGCTCTGATTCTAGCAACAACAAGCCTATCATTCCTTGAACCTACCATGACTTCTAACACCTCTTGCCTGGGCATGTGATTCATTTTTCTTGAATACTGTCTCCACTTGGAGAATCAATACTAGCAAAACATCATTGTCCTCTCAAGTTTTCTTGATCTGACCTATCCTTGAGAGGATTAGTGTATTATTTTATAACGTTAAATACTTAACTAAATACTAGTGCAATGGCATGGTTAGGCTGTATTTCATTTTAGAATGAGTACTTATCTCTTTATTAGACTGTAGAATCTTCAAATGCACGGGCTGTGTTTGATAATATTTGTACTGCCAGGGTTCGGTATAGACTATGTTCCAAAGGTTAATATATGTTTTAGAGATGAATGAACAAAAATTGTGTGCACATGGCTTGGCACCTGTAGCACAGTGGTTATGATGCCAGCCACATATACCAGGTTTGAACCTGGCCCAGGCCAATTAAATAACAATGACAACTGCAACAAAAAATGGCCGGGCATTGTGACGGGTGCCTGTAGTCCCAGCTATTTGGGAGGCTAAGGCAAGAGAATTGTTTAAGCCCAAGAGTTGGAGGTTGCAGTGAGATGTGATTTCACAGTTCTCTACTGAGGGTGACATAGTGAGACTCTGTCTCAAAAATAAAAAAATTGTGTGCACATACTTATATAAATATCTTTATCTACCTTGATTATTTTTTTATCTCGATACTGATACATAGTGCCCATCCACATTAGACACATACAAGTATGTATAATGTACTCAAATTAAGTGCATACAATGTGAGTATGCATTGCTTAAATAGCAATAATAATAATAATAATAGCATGTGTTCACCATGTGGAAGTTGGCACTCTGATTTAAGAAAATGTTATATGGGATGGCATGGAATAAATTTGGTCTTATATAAGCTCTTGGATCATGCTAATGGTGAAGGCACTGGCGGGGGGAGGTGGAGAAGGCAGACCTAAATCTGGGACAGATGCCAATATGGAAGGGTTGGACTTTCAACAGTGGCAGTAGTCAGATTTGATAAAACAAACAAACAAAAGAAAAAAACAGGAAAACCTTGTTGTTGGGCCATTCCCTTCATGGGTTCATTGCTCAAGCCCTGGGATGGCTGAGAGCAAATTCTGGCAGATTCTCCCATGAAAAGGAGCCCTTATTTCTCTTGTTGCTCAGACCTTCTTCTAGGCTCAATGCACTTAGGTATTTATTAATATGAGAGGCATGGATTCTTATGCCTTTTACCCTGTTACTTCACTGAATTTAAATCTTGCTCATCTTGGCTATTCCCATATTGCTCTTTGCAGACCTGGAACAACCAGCTGGGCCATTTGTGTCTCTGGAGTCTGTGTTTATAAGCACATACTGTATCTAGTTACATGTTGTTTACAGGTATTCCCCTGGGAGAATTTCTCCTTCCTGCTGTCTTTAGGGCCATCTCTGAGTCTTATAAATTATTACTTCCCCTGGACTGGCTAAGTTCCAAATCTACATGCTCCATTTCAATTATGCAGTATATTGTTTTGCAGATGTCTGAATTCATTGGTGGAAACTTCTGGTTGCATAGTCAACAGATGTTCTGGATGCAATTTCTGCTGGCTCTGTAGCTCTCCAGGTTTCAGAGAGCGCACAGTCTCTGCTGTAGATGGCAGACACTGAAATCCATGCAGCACCATAATCCAGCAAGGATGCTTCTAACTACTGAATTTTAGAGTTGAGTGGCTGATCCCCAGGGACATTTTCCCTACAGTAGAACAATAGTTACAAGTGTAAAATATCCCACTCAGTCCTGTGACTCGACCTTAGGATCTGTGAGGAACAGTAACTTGATCCTTTGTTTTAGAAAGTTCTCAGTCATGTGGCAGGCTAGTAACTTTCTGGAGTTTACTTACTGCTTTGGGGATGCATGTAACTTACTAGGGTACCCAGACTTCTATTGAACACTAGAATAAAAACAGCATAATGGAATCAATGTGGTGATCAGCATGATGACCAAAAAAATTTCAAGATATGCTCAAGGCCTGAGAAGAATATAATGTGATAAGAGAAAAAGCATTACCTATAACCCTATTCCAAATCTGTGAATGAATATTGGTTTCCTGAATACATTAAAATGCATTCCTTCTGATCCTCTTTATTGATGGAGAATATATCTTCCACATCAATAGTGAGATCTGTGTACCAGAAGTTACATTCTGTTCTAGAGACACATCCATTGAAAGAGTTGCACATATGATATCACTATTTAGGTTTATAGTAACCCACTGTTACCCCGGAGAGTCTATCTGTGTTTTTAAAGGGCCCTATAGGTGACCTGAAAGAATTATCGCTGACTCCTAAAAGATGTCACCAGTTCTTCCTGAGATGTGATATTCTATTTTATTTACTATCTTGTACTTGAGGGTGAATGACCGATGCTAAGGTTTTCCTCTGGTCTTTCCTTTTGTAATGACTCTTCCTCAACAGGTCAGAACGTAACCAGATTCTGTGTACATCACCCTAATGCATGTATTTGCACTGGTTGGAGGGAAATAGCCACAGGGAAAAGCTACTGTGAGGTGGACTTGGACTGGACTCCATTTATTCCCTGAATTCCAGGATTCCAGTGTGCCTAGAAATCCCGGCTATTGGAAGCTGCGGTAAGAGGACTGCTTGAGCCCAGGAGTGTGGAGTTGCTGGAAGCTAGACTGAGGCCATGGTTCTCTAGCCTGGGTGACAGAGCAAGATACTGTCCCCCCCCCCCAAAAGAGGTTCTCTTCTTTTGTTACTGATATTTATAAACTTATGGATATTTTTTTCTTTTTCACTGTTTCTTTTCAGTGGCTTATTAATACAATTGATATTTTTTAAGAAATCATCTCTTGATTTTTCTCTATTTTTTCTACCACATTGATTAACACTTCTTTACTTATTACTTTTTTCCCTTATACTTACTCTTGGTTTATTTTGCCTTCATTTTTTTTTCCTTTATCTTTTTTTTTTTTTTTCTTTATTTTGAGACAAAGTCTCACTTTGTGGCCCTTGGTAGAGTGCCATGACATCACAGGTCACAGCAACGTCCAACTCTTGGGCTTAAGCAATTCTCTTGCCTCAGCCTCCCAAATAGCTAGGACTACAGCCCCCCGCCACAAAGCCCGGGTATTTTTTGTTGCAATTGTCATTGTT